>NC_133658.1:531799375-532033774 GCF_037893015.1 Macrotis lagotis
AATAGCATATATTTCCAGAATTGGAAAGAATTCCAAAGATAATCTAATGCAACTTGCTTCCAAGACTTTATCACTTTCTTCCAGGACTTCATCAACAAGTCATAATCCAGGTTCCATTTGAACACTTTCATTATAGGGTATCTATGCTAAGCTATATTTTTAACACTATCTCTCATAGAGACCCAGCCAATGATTAGTATGCTTTCTGTTAGCCAATAACTAATAGATTTGATAGGCTTTTGATCAAAGGCATTTATTAAGATGGCATTATAGTAACAACTGATGCAAACTATTCAAAAGACAAGTACCCACTGTCACATGAATAAACATATGGGAAGAGTGAGTTCAAACTTAGAATATAATGGTAGCGAGGGATAGGTACGTAGCAAGAAACTTATGTATAACTATCGGTATCAGTGTTATTTTTCCTTTCAAAGTGCTAGTATAATTCCGCTTTGATAGATCTCTATATCTCCAAGCTGGGTGGACTACTTAGCTACACTTTTGAGGATAAAATTCTCTGAATTCATAGTTAGCAATTCTCTAACACAGAAGACTTCAATCCTCTAAGTTGCTATCTTCCTTGAATGTCTTGTGTCTTCTCAGTTTAATTCTTAGTGCCAAGTTACAAGCAATTTCTCCAACCCATGTATTTTCTTCAATGACTTGGCCTTGAACGATAGGGAAAAGGAAATAAATGAGTAAAAGTCCTGTGTCCGTTCCATTTTTTTGCTACTTGTTGATATTGGAGCAAGGATCTGCTCTACATTCCACCAGAGCTTGATATGTTTTACTTCACTGGTTCACCATTGAACTGATAAACTTCTCAAATTCATACAATTATATCAGGATTTCTGGAAGATTGATTAGGTTGTTTGGTGAGTCATTCATTGTCTCTTCTTTTTAATACAGTTGAAGTTTCCATATGATAAAGGGATAACGAGCATAACTTTATTTCCTTAACATATTTAAAACTCCATCTTGTGAATTACTTTTGTGGTTGTGGTGAAATTTCTTAGTACTGGATGGATTTATGTTTTGATTCAATCAAAATGATTGGATCTTTTGTGATAACATTAATTAAAATAGCAAATAGACTATCCTCCCTTCACAAGTATTGAAATAAATAAAATATTAAATCTTTTAAAAAGTGGATTAGGTTGTTATTTAATTAATTTAGTAATTTATATAAGTAGGATTTACATATTTCCTACGTTTGATGTCATAAGTATCACTCAAGGTAAGTGGACAATTTTAATATTATTATCATTTTTTATTTTGTAAAAGAAGAAAACTAAAACATAGTGGCTATTTTAAAAAACATATCATTATTTTGAATATTCTGAAATATAACTCTTCTAGTAACATATTGACAAAATTTTCAGGTTCTTTTAACTATGAAAAGAAATATGAATTTTGGATAAAGTTTTGATGAATTCTCACTACATTCCAGAAAGCATACAATTATATTAACCGAAGAATGATTTTCTCTTTACAAAGGAGCCTTTACAGTGTTTTATTGCTTTTCAAAATCACCTCAGCCAATTTTTTTCCTTATTAAAGACTGTAATTAATGAAGATTTGCAAGTCAGGAATTAAAATAAAAAGTCAGTAAAAATAAGGGCATTCTTACAAAAATTGTTATGAAAAGTTCCCTAGCACACAACACATCAAACATCTATTATGTGTCTTATTCTCTCAAGTTAGATAATAATACTTGACAATAACTGACTTTGCTACCAAGCTCACTTTCACAAGCAAACTAAAGATTAATTTCAAGTGAAAATACAGTACTTATTTTATATTGTCTGCCAGAGGAGCAGCTATGGGTGAAGGAGGGTGGTACACAGGAAGTCAATTTCATGTTCCCATAATTGCTGGCTCCTGAAACCAGTGTCTTGCCTGTAGTCATCAACTGTTCCAATCTTGGGTCTTGAGGAAATTGGACTGTAGGAGGTCACAATTTAGTATTTATTTATTGCTTAACCATTTAACATGTAAAAGCTGTAATATAATTTTTATTAGATTTATTTTTAGTCACTGTTCTTATTATTTTCCCCATAAACTCTGTGTTTTGGGGCTTTTATGTTTATAATTTTTCATGACAGTGATTTTTAGCAATAAATATCTTTCTAGCTATGCATATCACAACTATTCTATGTAATAACAACAACAACAACAGTAACAAATTGTCTCTGTAATTTGTAAGGGGCAGCAATGGCCAAGTTTGCCATTGTGATATACACTAGAGACTGTGTTTGGATCTTAATCTTGTAGTTATGAAGCCTAGGTAGGTAAACTGAAATGTGAGTCCTTTGGACTCTGACAGTGATATTGACTGGATTAGCACTATGGCCAGTATAAGGTAATAGATCCTAGTTGTCTAAGAAATAAAAGGAACAGAGGATTTCTAGTGATTGTGGTGATACGAAAAGTCATCAAGAATGCCAACTTGCTTACATAAATGTTGAAAATTATATGAAAAGTACACCATAAAACTGAATGATACATATGAAGCTAAAATAATCAGTAAGTTTTCATCAATTACAAAATTGAACCAATTTTTTTTAAAAAGTCAGAAGCTAGAAAAGTTATGGTAACACATATGTCCAAAGAAGTCATTGTGAAGGCAAGAAAGGTTAGAGTTGGAAAAGTAGCTGATCCAAGAAAACAATCACTAAAGAAGATCAGTGGACTTGAAGCCAGAATTAAGGAAATCAAAGTAAGTCAAGTAAATTAAAGTGAGAGAGAGAGAGAGAAAGTGCACCAGGGAAAACAGAAGGGATCTGAAATTAGACTTCAACTTTTGTCAGAATAGAAATTGGGATTGAATTTGTAGCATAAGTAACTAAGCACAGAAAAAGGAACTGGTCATGCAACCACTAAAAACTGTAACAGGAGTACCTACCAATTGTAAGTGGGTTGTACAGGAAGCCCTAAATCCACATTTTTTTCAGTACCTTGCTGAGACCTGACAGGACCATAGAAAGAAATGAATCTAGTTGAAGAATGAATATTATATGAAAATAAGATAAATCTGGATTTTCAAGTATCTTAGTTATAAGACCATTTTAACGAAAGTACAGAATATTCACTCTTTGAACAACAATAATTACTAGATATTAATAGTTCCAAACTAAAGTACAATGGCAGTGAAGCACACAAACTCTAAAACTTTAGCTCACAGCTGTTTTATTTCACTAACTGATAGGATTTTTTTTTTTGATGAAAAAGGGATAATGGGTGCACACTCATTTCAGAACCTTATGATTCACCTTTCTTTATGACTCCTCAGTTGACTCAAAAGACCTTAGTGACTCATAGAATGAAATAAATTCACCCATATGCAGTTGGAAAATGCTCTGTTTAAACTATCTGAAAGCTGATACGTAAATTGAAGCATACCTTAAGAACTGGGCTCTTATTGGCCAATCATCCAAATTATCATACTTCAACACGATCAATTTGTGCCAAGTACAACCCATTCTTAACTCTTCGTTCTGTATTACATAAAAGACCTCTGAAAAATATATCACAAATCAATTTGTTTCCTTACTTTGTATAAATATCAATGAAGCAAATTTAGTTACCACAAAATTTCATCTAATGCCATGCCCATGTTATTTTCTTCTAGACAAATTAGTATTTCCCATAAAGGACTGAAGCTGCTCCTAGAAAGTAATTCACCTGATAGTGTGATTAATCTTTCATCATCTTCATCAACTTTATGACAGATATGAGATTGCTTTCACTTCCAGGGTAATCTGTTCCTTGAAGCTTTGGTTTGTTTTGCCCAGAGATAGCGACATCACAAGTAATTGTAGTCACTCTGCTCACTTGTAGCTTACTCTCCAGTTGCTCCATCTCCACACTAGCAGTCTAACCCCAAAACAGTAAGCACTTCCTCTCTTTTAGTTCCCCCTTTATATATATATATATATATATATATATATATATATATATATATATATATATATATATATATATATATATATATATTAGAGGGACATTAAGATTCTTAAAGGAAAAAAAAACTAGATATATGATTCCTTAAAAAAATCCAACCAAATAAACAAACAAAAAACCCACAAATCTTATATGTGTTGTTGTTACATTCTACATTGCATACTTTCAATCCTATCTATATTTTAAAAGTAAGTAGACTTTTATTTGACCTCCTTAGGAGTATGTTATCTTTTAATTCCATCTTAAAGTTATTAATAAAATGCAGAATTGTCTTAGTTCTTTTTGAATTGTTATATCTCTTAGGAGGGAAAAAAGTTTGTTTGGAAAACTATTACATCAGTAGGTAGAAAAGAGATGAGCAGCACTCAATGTTACAGTTTCACTTTTTCTTGTTTCTATTACACAAAACCGTATGTAGGGTAAAGTTCATTTGTAATTAATTATTAATCCCTCAACACCTAGCCTGATTTGAATACATAAATAATAATTATTGAACACATATAAATAATTATTGCATAAATGAAAAAGTAATAGAATCTCTGAAATGTAGCTAAGTTCAGCTGCTATAATAAACCATTTTAAATTTCTTGTTAGAAGATTCAAAGAAGTGATACTATTTGAATTGATCATTTGAGAAATCACCTGTCCCTTGTAGAGTTTATACAATTTCTTACTGATACTACTGCATACTCTGCTTCTGTAAAAATGTTGCCAAGAGTTTTTGTTTGCTTTTAACCGAAGAATATAAATGTCTTGGGCCTTCACATTTACCAGTATCTTTTGCAGAAATCCTCATTCATAAATATTTTGATTATGCTTTGACCGCCAAAAATAAGATTATAGTGTATGTCATACTTTACTTAAGTGTATAATTGTATTCCTGTATTACCACTGGGCTAGATGTAATGTCTTTAAAATATTTTATTACAACAAATCATTTCCCTGAAGAAGATTATTTATACATATATAAATCAAGGTGAAGCATTGAACTTGCAGGGTTATTTTTTTGCTTTCTTCCTGGATTTGCCTTCTCTGACTTGCAAAATGGTTTGCATTTAAGAGAAATAACAGGAAATGCTGTACTGAAAAACAAACAAACTAAAGGTTCAGTTCTGGGTGCAACTTTTTTCTAATGGGGTTTGGTACTGAAATGAAAAAGAGGTAGATTTTCAACAGAAATAAAAGTTTGCTTTAGAATTTCTAACAGCATGAAGTTGTACAAAATGTAGACCGAGAAAGCTGATATTTCATATGTAAATATGATGTTTTATTTTTCTTCTGATAATGGATGCATATTCAAATTTTATTTTTATTGATAATAGTTTGTATTTGAATTACTTCATAAAATATGTGTGTATATATTTAGATGAATATATCATCTTTAATTAGATAATTTTAAGAAATTATAAATATATGATTTTGTTATTCCTTAGACTTTGAAATTGGATAAGATGTTATCCCTGAAGTTTTTTAATCTACAGTTTTGAGTTTACTTTTTTGATGGACTTTATTTGAAATAATAATATTCTAAGTCGCAGAATTTTGGTCATCCAAACATTCCTAAAGATAGAAAATACGTAGCTGAAAATTTATTAGAAGACTTAGATAAAAGAAATTTGTTTTGATTCAGACCAGAGAAAAAGCATGATTTTAATAAGTGAATAGAGTACTAGATGATGTAGGTTTAATTCTCAAGTCCAACATTTATCAGTTTTTCATTCATGTGCAATTTACTAAACTTTTCAAGTTTTATTATGTATCTGTGTATTTTGTGTGTATGCATGTGTGTATATATGTCCAAACACACACACACACACACACACATATATATACATACATATATATATATATATATATATATGGGGTCACTGGAAGCTTTGGTATTATTCCATATGCATAATAATTACAGGAATGTGAGATCAAGAGGCATGACCCTAATTGTTTCACTTATCTTAGTTTAGGGGTTTATCCAGGTTTATTTGTATGATAAGTCCCAAAGTACTTGGGGGACACAGACATGATATTCAATGGTTCAGATCTACACAATACAGGAGTATTTTTTTTTCTATGCTCCTGAAATGTATTTTAGGGCATAATTCCACAGAAGAAAATTCAAATGAGATGTAAAAATTCTTAAAGGGAAGGGGAAGGAAAAGGAATCCCATGTAGTTGATTACTGGACAAAGAAGTCTGAAGGTGACAGAGAGGAATGAAGGTATGGACATGATTTCTCTGGGGGCCCTTCCTTAAAATGGAAGGTCTTCAAAGGAAATCATCTGAAGAGAGCCTGTAGGGATGGAACCATCAACTAAGATGATACGATTGCTGGAACAGGGAGTTATACAGGGCTCCAAAAAGGAAAAGGCTGCTGGAACACTGGATAAAAACCTCCAGAGAGTCAGAAATGAGGTTTATGGAGAGATAAAAATTAAGAATATAGAGAACTGCATTATATTTCCTAGAAATTCAATTAGTGATGTATTTTAAAAGGGAAGGCTTAAAGAGACATTTGGATGATTTGGAGTCAGAAACATATGTCTATAAAACTTGACTCTTATTTATCTGAATGATCATAGTCAAGTTACTTAGCTTCTTTAACTCTGATTTATCTGTAAAATTTTGGGGTAGAGGGGTACTCACATTACTTTTCTCATAGTGCAGTTTTGATAGTATATAAGTAATATATGAATGTGAGGAATCATGATCTTTATTACTATATTGTGTATATATATATATATTGTATATATATATATATATATATATGTACTATTTTTTATCATTCCTCTCCATACCTTCTCTGTCTGTTGAAAATACTTCCTCCCTTCAAAGTCAAACCCACAAATTCTTTCCATCCACCCTATCATTCCAAGTCACTATTCAAATCACTATGCTTTCTAGACTATCTTGAAGGCAAATATCTGAGGTTGTAAAATGGAGAACAAGTTAAGTGTCTTTGAATTTGTGTCCAGCTTCATGTATTCATTTCAGCATGTTCATGGTGAATTATTTTAATTTTGGATAGAAATGCTATAGTACATAATAAATTCAGAGTCTTATTATCTCTGAACAGACTAAGAAAATACTCAGTGAGTACTAAGGGATCTAGAGGTTGAAAGTACTTAAGAACACATAATGCTATTTATTGTTGCACAAATTTCTTGAAAAATCATTACCAGACTCTTTCAAAAATAAAAATATGGACTTAATATTAAACTTCACAGAGATAAATTATAGAATACTATAGATTAAAATCTCAATCAACATTGGTTTTAAATAAAATATTTGCAAAGAGAGTATTATGATATATTAAAAAAATATACACTATAACGGGTTACATTTGTACCATGAATGTAGGAATGCTTCAATGTTAGGAAAAATTTATTACATTAAAGCAAATTTATTTTTTCAATCAATTGAAATGATTTTTTGTTGTTTCAACCTAGTAAAAGCATATAAAAGAAATAGAAAGCCTTTACATTTTTGTTTATTAGAAACAAATCATAGCAGAAAAATACAACCAAAATTAAATTACTTATCAATTGTAATACCAAACATTAATTTTTCTAGAGCAAGAAAAATAAAACTTACATAGTAAAAGAAAGGGTCAAGAATTTTAAGAGGAATAATAAAAAATGAAATTAAAGAAGTATGATTTTTAAATTTTGTATTTAATATTTATTCTCATTTTGTACAATTAATGTTATTTTTACATTAGTACAATATTCTTAAGAGTAAACGAGATACCCACTACCCCCCCATAAATATAGACTTGCTTCAGCAATAAAGTAAAGGGGAGAGAAAAAAAATTAAAATTAAAAAAAATAATAGTAATAATTGTAGGTATGGCCAGGTGGCACAATGGACAGAGCACTAACCCTGGAGCCACGAGCTCCCAAGCCCACATCTGGCCCTGTACACCCAACAATCACCCAGCCATGTCATATGCAAGCCACCTGAAACCCACTGCCCTGCAAAGACCAAAAAAAAAAAAAAAGAAAGAAAGAAAAAAAAGACCCAAAATACAATAAAAATAGTAATAATAGTAGGGGTGGCTGGGTGGTGGACGGAGCATTGGCCCTTGAGCCAGGAGCACCTGGGTCCAAATCCAGCCTCAGACACCCAAGGATCACCCTGCTATGAGGCCTCAGGCAGGCCACCCAGCCTCATTTGCCCTGCACCCCCCAAAAATAATAATAATAATAAAAAATGTGCTTCAGTCTTTGTTCCAAAACCAACAACTCTGTCATGGGAGGATCAAATTCTTTAAGACAAGTCCATGGCAAAAGTTACTTCCATATTTTTCCACCAATGCCATTACTGATTGCCACTCCCACCTTTGGTATTTCTCCACTACTATATACTATATTTTCTCTCTCCTTTCACTCTGACTCTGTTGTAGGGGAGCTGAGTGGTGCAGCAGACAGATCCCTGGCCCTAGGGCCAAGAGGACCTGAACCCACTTGCCACACCTTAGGCCCAGCATCCACCTGGCCCTGTGTTCCCAGACAAGCCATCCAATCCCAGCCCCTTGCAATAAGTAAAAGAGAAAATGTGTTATATCTGACCACTCTCCCTGCATGGTCCATCCTCTCCTCCATCACTAACATTCCCCCTCCCCCCGTTGCCCCCTCTCCTTCTTACTCCAAATGCCTATACCAAATTGAGTATATATGCTGTTTCCTCTCCTAACCACCTCTGATGAGAGCGAATTTTCCCTCATTCCTCCTTGCCTTCCCCCTTCCATATCATTACAATAGCTCATTATAATAAAGAAAAATCTTATTATATGAAATATCTTGGCCTATTCCCCCTCTCCTTTTTCTTTCTCCCATTATATTTCCCTTTTTTTCTATTGACTCCATTTTTGCAGCATATTTTATCTTCAAATTCAACTTTCTCCTGTGCTTCAAGTATAAAAACTCCCTCTGCCTGCTTCTATTAACTGAGAAGGCTCATATGATTATTATCAGTGTCATTTTTCTGTGCAGGAACACATGCAGTTCATCATCAAGTCCCTCCTATTTTCCCCCTCTCCTCCAATCTCTATGCTTCACCCGAGTCCTGTATTTGAACATCAAACCTTCTGTTCAGCTCTGGCCATTCCAACAGGAACATTTGAAATTCCCCTGGTTCATTGAAAGTCCATCTTTTTCCCTGGAAGAAGACATTCAGCCTTGCTGGGTAGTTGATTCTTGGTTGCATTCTAATCTCTTTTGCCTTCTGATATATTATATTCCAAGCCCTATGAGCTTCCAATGTAGTTGCTGCTAAGTCCTGTGTGGTCCTGACTGCAGCTCCACGATATTTGAACTGTCCTTCTGAATGCTTGGAATATTTTCTCTTTGACTTGGGACTTCTGGAACTTGGCTATAATATTCCTAGGGGTTGGTTTTTTGGGATCTCTTTTTGGGGGGGATCGGTGGATTCTCTCCATTTCTATTTTGCCCTCTCCTTCTAGGATATCAGGGCAATTTTTCTGTAGTAATTCTTTCAAAATGATTTCACGGCACTTTTCCTGATCATGACTTTCAGGTATTGCAATAATTTTTAAATTATCTTTCCTAAGTCTGTTTTCCGTATCAGTTGTTTTTTCAATGAGATATTTCACATTTTCTTCTAATTTTTCATTTTTTTGGTTTTGAAGTATTGATTCCTGATTTCTGGTAAATTCATCAATCTCTCTGAATTCTGTTCTTTGTCTGAAGGATTTGTTCTCCTCAGAGCATTTTCTTATCTCTTTTTGCTTTTGGCCCATTCTGCTTTTTAAAGCATTCTTGTCCTCCATAACTTTTTGGACTGTTTTATTCATTTGACCTAAGCTGGTTTTTAGCATGTTATTTTCTTCAGCATTTTTTTGAATTTCCTTGATTAGGCTACTGATTTCACTGTCAGGTTTTTCCTGAATCTCTCTCATTTCTTTTCCCAGTTTTTCTTCTAACTCCCTCATTTGATTTTCAAAGTCTTTTTTGATCTCTGTCATAGCTGAGCTCAATTTCTGTTTTTCTTGGAGTCTTTAGATGTAGGAGCTTGTGCTTCCTCATCTTCAGACTGAGTATTTTATCCTTCTTCGGATAATTTGCAAAATATTTCTCATTGTGTTCCTCTTTTTTCTCTGCTTGCTCATTTTTCCCAGCCTGTGCCTGTTTTGGGGTGCTTCCTGATCTTTTGGGACACTCCCACGAGGGTCTCAGTGTGTGAGGCTCTGTCCTCCCTCCTGGTCTGTGAATGATCATATATGCCCCTCCAGCCATGGGGCTGAGGTGGGGGGCCCTGCTGCTCTTCCGGGGGTGCCTAGCATGGGATCAGGATCTGAATGTGGCCAGAGCCCTAGAGTCCTGTTCCAGGGACAGAGGACAGAGCTGGGCAGTCTCTCTCTTCACTCCCCTCCCTCAGCTCAATGGGCTCATGCCCTGGGGGCTCCTGCTTACAGGCTCCCCCTGCTTCTGATCCTGGATCTGGGCTGCTGAGAGATCACATTGCTTGCTGTGTGCCCTGAGGGCTGGGCTCCAAGTGCTCGCTCTGGAAGGGGTCCCCCTCTGTTCCCCCACTTTGTGCTTGGTGCTCCCCGGGGCATACATCAGAAAACTGCCCCCGCTTCTGTAAGCTGTGGCTCCCAGTGCCCTGGGACTGCCTCCAAGAGGCTGAAGTTTTTTTGCTCCAGCAGGCCACCCCTCTGGCGGGCTGCCCCTCTGACCCTGGAGCAGAGCCTTTCTGCTCTTTTCCAGGTTACCTCGAGTAGGAGAACTGCCTCATTGGGTCCCTCTGTGGATTCTGTCTCTGGAAAGTTTACTTAGAGTCCTTAGCTTATAGTTTTATCAGAGAGGGCCCAAGACTGGATCCTTTCTTGTCGCCATCTTGGCTCCACCCCCCTAAATAAGTATGATTGTTAGAAATTTCAAATTGTATTAGAAATCTGAAAGGAAGGAAGGACTTGGAAAAAATTGAGGGGAACAAGGATGCAGGAAAGTGAAAAAGTATTTATATAGTACCTATTATACACCAGGCACAATGCAAAATCACTTTACAAATATTATGTCATTTGAACCTCACTACAAACATAAATATTATCTCTATTTTACCATCAAGGAAACTGAAGTAAACAGATATTAAGAGATCTTTCAATAATGGTAAAAACTAGTAACTTCCTAGGACCATATTTGAACTCAGATCTTCCTGACTATAGGTCCAATATACTGTTCACTGTGCCATCTATCTAACTCAAAGAAGAGCACCTATCATGCAATTTCCTCCCCCATTCCCAAAAAAGAAAACAGAAGCATGACTAGAAATAATCATGGAAAAGTAAAACTAGAAGCTACATGTTGAAGTTACTTGTTTGCCACATAGTAAGAACTACTTAAATGTGTTAGCCATCATCACCATTATACTTATGAAAAACAAGTTGTATTAACCAGTAACAGACAAGAAAGATTTTTTAAATTAGTGTTATTCTAAATTCATAAAAATGAACATTTGTTTTGGTACTTCTTAATATTTTTAAAATAAAACTTTTGTTGGTTTATTTTGTGCATGAGCCTGGTCTAAGAATATATCAGGTCCAAAACAATTTCAAGGAAACACTTCTCATATGGGCTGAAATGTAAAGGGTAAAACAATTTAGGTATGGAAATTCATAAAATTACACAAAAGCAATTTCTGACTTTCACTCCTGTGTTGGAGTATGCCTGAGTTTCTAACATATATTTTTCAATAATCTTAAGATTACTTGACTAAACAAAACTTTCTTTATGACCTATTATGAACAAGGTACATTTTTGAGAGATAACAAGGCATACTGAATAAAGATCTGGCCATGAACCTCAGAAAATCCGAGTTCAAGACTGCCACATACTTTGTTCCTTCCCTTGTGCAAAGTTGTTAGCCTGGAATTCGTTCAGATAGCTGTTTTTGTTGTTGTTTTCCAACTTGCTTGCCTATCCTAATTAAATCACAAATCTAGTTCCTATCTCTAATTTTCAGTTACTGTACTCATTCCTGGATATACAGAGACAAAAATGAAAGATGAAAATTTCTGGACAATAGATATCAATGACATTTCTAAATAGCATTAGTTTAAATAGTATCCTGGCCATTATAAAAAGATGGTAAATTTAGCAAAATGCAGACTTTCTCAGATTTGTCTTTTATTTCTGAACATTACATTTTTAAACCATTCTAGTCTTTCCATTACAATTTTTGATAGAGTTATTTGACAGTCATATAAAGAAACCATAGAATGTTTAAGAAAGTATCATCAGGGGAATATTAATATTAACAATGAGATTCTATAATGCAAAAAGTAGTTGAGATTTGGATGAATTTTTACTAGGGTATTCAATTTCCTCATTTATAACTTGACTGTACTTTTCTTGATTTTTAAAGATGCAGCCAAATCTTTTAGTCTATTTAATTATACAAATTCCATTAAAATTTATTATCAAAACTAGATTAATATCAGTCAACACCTACAGTTGCTGGATATGTTAACTTGTATATGTTTTAAAAAATGATTTTACTTGAATTTTGTCCATCAGATCCTCAGTAAAGACTAAGAAAGAAAAGAGACACTACTATATGTTTAAATACATATATATTTAATTTAATTTTTCATATATATTATAAATATAGCATAAAAATTTGTCCCTCTCCAGAGTTGTTTGAAAAACAAAAACTATTCCAGTTGGAAAATGAATATTTAACAATAATATAATAGTAGCCTAGATAATCACAGAATCAATAATTATTGGATACCTATTCTCTGAAAAATATAACTCTGCCAAGGAAGAAATTTTTTCAGGAATTTACAGTATAATTAACTCAATTAACAAAAAACTTAGTAAACAAGGATTTCTAAGGTTTTTACTATCTTTCTGGCATTGTACCAAGTGGATATAAAGAAAAAATTCAAAATAGCCCCTGATCTCAAGTGGTATTTATTATCTAGAGGAAGACATTATGAACACATTTAAATAAATGAAAAATACAGAAAAATCAGAAACACTAGCTTCTGGAAGGATGAGGAAAGTTTAATTTTCCTTGACATTAACATTTCTCTAATACTATGAAAACAATTTATCATGCAAATCTATTTAATGTATAAATATATATCAATATCTAATAGCATGAAGCAATGTATTATGCTATGTCAAATGCACTTTGAAACAACAAGACATTTCAGGATTTGGTGGATACGTTATTCAACACTTTTGCTATCAAGAAAATATTGCCCATCAATAGTCCTTTGGGGAATCACATAGTATACTCTAGTGTTCAGTTTACCATCAATTTAAAATATTTCTTAGTTTTTCAAGAAGATTGCTTTCCAAATGAATTCAATGTCATTTCCAATGTTACTGCATCTGGCAACCCATGCAATCATTATGAAACTATAGGAAATATTTGCATGATTACAATTATTAAGCTGTGCATTTGTGTGTTTTTTTATTAGAAAGATAAAAAAGAATATGAACCAAAATGTGATTTTATAACTTCAAATTTCAAAGAAAGAAAGATTCAAGGCAAAAAGACAACTGAAAGGCAAGGGATGAGATGGATAGATTGGGTCATTGAAGAAATCAGCATTATCTTGAAGAAAATTTGAGAAATAGTATAAAAGAGAAGATTCTAATTTGCTATGGTCTCCAGATAGCAAAAAGTCAAATATAATTGAATGACTGAACAACAGCACATAACAAATTTCAAAACATGTACTTTTTCAATAAATTTATGTCATCAAACACAGGGTGAAGGGAAGTTAACAAGTCCTGAAGGCATGGAAGTCAGTAAGATATCAATATACAGAAACTTCTGTAGCCCATTTTGAATTTTGGAGCAATGTCTTTACCTCCTTAGTGGGAGTTAGAGCTGATAAAGTGCCAATGACAAAGGAGGGAGTGGGGGCAAATGTAGGAAATTGTTCAATCAAATAAAAACAATCTAAGTTTGTGGCACTAAGGAAACTCATGGCATCCCGAAGTAAGAGATGGTAAGGGGGAAAGATGAATCTCATTTTAAAAATTAAAATGAAAGATTGATACATTTTTGCTTTGTTTCCTAAGGAAAAAAAACTATCCATTAAATAAATGGATGGAGCTTTTTAATCCACCACCAGTATGTCCACAAGTAATAATAATTATTACTTATATTATGCATGATAACAAGAATAGTTTTATTGCTTTATTTCTCTGCTTTCCCTGATACCACATATGAATAGGATAAAAATATAATCTGAGTTTAAGTGATAATTAATCTGGTCTCCCTTTTATAACTAACTCCCTTTTAAGAGAGTTAAATATATCCTTTCCTTGCTAATGTTATGCTTTATGTCAATCAAATCAACCATCTCTCTATGTATCTCTGTCTCTATATATGTATGTATCTATCTTCCTACTTGGCTCAGGAATAGATACATACATACATACATACGTACACATATGTGCGTGTGCATGTTAGAGAGAGAGAGTTTATATGCTGTTTGTTGTTTTTCAGTTGTGTCTGGACCCATTTGTAATTTTCTTATTAAATATATTAGAGTGATTCCTCATTTCCTTTTCCAAATCATTGTATAAATGAGGAAACTGAGGTAAAATGGGTTTAATTGACTTGTTCAGGATTGCACTGTCTATTTGCCCAGGATCACATAGCTTGAGGTCAGATCTGAATTCTAAAAGATAAGTCTTCCTGACTTAAGGCTCAATACTCTATGTGTGTCTTAGTTTAAAGACAAGCTGTGAATATGACCTTGGGCAAGGAAATAATAACAAAAACATCATCAGTGATTCTAATAACTGGCTTTTAGAAAGAGGTTTTAGGTTTGCAGAATGCTATGCAAATCTCTTTCCATTTTATCAGCACATCAAATCTGAGGCTGACACACAGGTATCCTCACTCGATATTATACAAATAAATGATTGAGGCAGGATTTTAACTCAATGTTCTTTTTTCTTAAATTCACCCTATACTCGCTTCCTCTCTGATTCTGAATTCTCCTTGCCCCCACAGTGGGTAGTACTATATGATCAGTCTCTTATCTTCAATCACTGTGCCTGGAAAAAAATATCTCATTTCTTAAGTAAACTGACGTCTAGGACATGTTGTTTTTTTGTTTTTTTTTAACCTTAGAAACATTTTGCTTTCCTTTGGGCAGCAAGTAGAACTGGCTGACAAAAGCAGTATTATTTTTGCTGATCCCCACATCACACCACTGTCTCCCTTTGAACTCCTATCATTTCATAATGGAACAGCAGTGTTTCAGCATAGCTGATTTTAGTTATAGATGCATATATGCTTCATCAGTTTCTGATTTTGCAGTCAATACTGTGAGTGATGTTTCATTTTTAACAACTTTCCCATTTGTACTGGATAGCTCCATTTTAATGGCCTGCTGGGGGGGAATGTGGTATACCAGAATTGCCACTGGATAGAGGAGCTTTAGAATTTACTGTCCTTAAGTGCAAACTTTTTTTAATTTTTTATTGAAGTTTATCTTCCTTTATTTTGAATTTTATTTAAGGCAATGGTGTTAAGTGACTTGCTCATGGCCACACAGCTAGGCAGTTATTAAGTATCTGAAACAGGACTTGAACTCAGGTCCTTCGAACTCCAGGGCCCAGGCTCTATCCATTTGCCCCAAGTTACCCCTGAAGATTTTTTTTTTTATCTTTAGCATATCCACTGAACAGGTAGCACCTGCTTCATTAGTTGCCATAGCAAAGAATAGAAGTAAAGAGTCATTAGACTCAATTTCTATGAGATCTGATTGTTTTTTTTAGGGCAGGAGGGAGCCAGCGGCCACCATGCTCACTCCTCCATCCCTGCCCCTCCTTTCCTCCGCTGCTTTGGCGGATCCAGAATGCACCTCCGACCCCCTCCTGTGCCCACAGAGGGAGTCAACCTTCAAACAAACGTAAACCAAGCAAGCAATGTACAGAATACATAGGATCCGTTAGGAGAGTAACCCAGGGGATGCAGAGGAATTAGGGAAGGTTTCCAGCAAGAGATGGGAATTTAGTTGTGTTTAAAAAGAAGCCAGTGACACCGGGAGTGCAGGCAGAGGAAGACAGACAGCTTTCCGGCTAGAACAGCAGCTTGGAGAAGCCGCCAGTCTGAGATGGGGAGTCTTATAGGTGGATCCCCCAGAGACCAGGATCCCCGGCTGGAAGAGGGGAAGGGAGGAAGGAAAGAGGGAGGGAGGGAAGGAAGGAGGGAAGGAAGGAAGGAAGGAAGGAAGGAAGGAAGGAAGGAAGGAAGGAAGGAAGGAAGGAAGGAAGGAAGGAAGGAGGAAGGGAAGAAGGAAAAAAGAAGCAAAGAAGGATAGGAAGGAAGGAAGCAGTGTCAGGGAGCAAGGTTGAAAGATAACCGGGGACGCGGGTAGGAAGGACTTTTGATAGCAAAAGAGGCATCTGTATTTGACCCGGAGGGAGCCCCTGGTGATTATTGAATGGGGATGGGGGCGGGGTGGTGACATGACAAGATCTGTGTTTTAGGAAAATTACTTTCGTGCCTGAATGGAAGATAGATTGCATCAGGGAGAGCTGGGAAGCCGGCAGACAGAAAATAGGCCAGGCTTTCTGCCTCTAGGGCAAGAGTTTCTTTTATTTTTTTATATATTTTTTTTCATTTTCTAAGTGTTTTCTGAAAGCATGGCAACAGCCTGTATTGTGTGATCTCAGCTCAGCTAAAGTTAGAGGAGTAAGCCAGGAAACCATAAGTGAATCAATCAACATTATTTTAACCACCTAAAAGATGCAAGGCATTGTGCTAGGGACACAAAAAAAGAGCAAAAGAGAGGCCCTGCCCTCAAGTAGCTTACCTCCACAAAACCACCAGCAGTAAATAGCTGCAAAGACTTATGAAGTAGAGACTGCACATCCTGCTTATGGGCAATAGTCCTGCAGAAAAGCAGCCAGGGATCAGAGGAACAAAACCTCGTAAAGATGATAAGCGTAGCCGGGAATCAGACTCATCCAGCAGAGAGTACAAGAGCACTGATAGTGGGAATAACATCATGACCCTAACAGAAGATCTGAAAATCTTTGCAATATCAATTGCTTTTCCATACATAAGGCTTAGACATACATATTGCCTATATATGAAGTACTTCTTAAGTGTGCCTTGGCTATGTACACCAGAAGAGTCAAACTTTCTTCTCTGGGCCACTAGCTATTAAAATAATCCAGGCATAAGATGATGAGGTCCTATACTGGACTGATGTCAATGCCAAAAGAGAGCTAAGGATGATTTTCAGGTTGTACTTCTGAGGGTCCTGTAAGATGATATTTATCTTCTGCAGGGGAAGCTAAGAGCGGGGATTAGGAATTTTAATTGGGAAATGTTTAGCGAAATAAAAACACAGTAGTTATCCTTTGTGCTAGAAGAGAACTATAATGATACCACTATATTGGGCTCAAGATTTCACCACTATGTTGGGCTCAAGATTTCACAGGCATACAGCAATGAGGTGAGCACAAAGGCTTTGTAGATCTTCAATTTGTTAAACAGTCTAGTTCTTCTTTCCCATACTTTCCCTCCCACACATTGAATCTGTTCTGGCAATGTCTGAGAGAACCTCATCATCTATGTATATATATCGGGAAGGTATACTGCCAGGGTAAGTGAACTTATCCCCACTATGAAAAATCTTTTTGCATTTGCCGTAAGTGATGGTTTCAAATATGGATGGTACAAAACTGACAGGTGGAAAAGCTATATTTTTTGGTGTTTATTATCAGGCCAAAATTAGAACAAGCAGCAGAGAATCTATCTAAATTAAGAGATAAAATAAAAATAAAAATACAACACAGATAATGTTAGTTTGTAGTTTTCTAAATCATTATACTTCCTGTGGCAATCCTTTTCTATTTGAATTTGACAAGCTCTTCATAGCTAAATACAGGTACTCTAACCACACTTTTGTATACATGTTATGTATTCTAATTACAATGTATTGTATCGCTTTTATATTTCATTTGTATTCACAATATATGGTCATTCTATCTGATAATGCTTTGTATAGATGTCAGAGAGACATTTCTCCAAAGTTTTATTGTCATTTTTCTTACTAAGCTAATTTATTATTATCTTTGCTTTGAACTAATAGCATTCTCTGGGTAACCACTGAATAGATCTTATTAGTAGAGGTTTGAAAGCTGTAGATTAAAGTACAGATATTCAAATACTGATTTGAGCTAAGTATAGAATTAGGAGACCCATTCTGATAGTATTGGAGTAGTTCTCAGTCACAACATACATTAGAACACTTGTTCCACTGTTTTACAGTCACATCATACTCGTTGTGACCCCATTTGGGATTTTCTTAGCAAAGATACTGACCTGGTTTGCAATTTTCTTCTCTAACTCAGTTTTACAGTTGTGGAAACTCAGGCAAACAGGTGTATATAGCTAGTGAGTATCTGAGGCCACATTTGAACTCAAGAAGATGAGTCTTCCTTATTCCAGGCCTCATGCTGTATCCATCTAGCTACCCTTAAAGTGTTACAAAAATATCAATATTATTATTATTATTCTCATTTTTAAAAGAATCAGAAACAGGATCATAAAATTTATATGATTTGATCAAACTTATGATATATCCTATATCACAGTCAGACTTACAACCTGTATTTTTTGATGTCTATTAAACCATGATGTTTCACACCACAGCATAAGAAAGTTAAAGAGTCTTTAAATTAGATTTGTTCAAATCCACAGATGCCGGTAATTTGCATCCTAAAGTAATTAAGGAATGGGCTAATGTAATTTGAGAGCTGCAGTTAATCATGGAGGACTGAGGAAATAAGCAGAGGTTAGAAAAGTGCAGGAAACTATTTTTAGGCGGGAAAACACAAGGCTCACTAGTCACCCTGGAGATGGCAGGAAGAACACTGATTTTTGAAAACTGGAAGATGATAAGACATTGTAGTAGAAAAAGAAGAGGTAGCATCATGTCTTTGAGTAAAGTAGCCCTGGTTGTGACTCTCTTGATCAGTGCAATCTTGATAAAGTATTTCTTTTTGCTCTGTTTGCTAATCTATAAAATGAATTTCTTGGCTTAAAGAGTTCCAAGGTTCCTTTGAGATCTAAAATAATGTGATTTGATGATGCTAAAAAGAAACCCTCAATCTAATTTAGTTTCTTCCAATCTTAAAAAGATGAAGATAAAGGAAATACAAGGAATAAGTATGTTACCATGACCTCCAAATGACTCCCCTTTGATATTCAGGATTCTCTTCTTTGTGCATAAAACATTGGGTGGGAAACCCATGGAACAGGGAGGAAAGGAGAGAAAATAGACTTACCAAGTATGTTTGGCTGAATCAGTCCCAACTATCAGGGGTTGACAGGGCATTCCAGTCAGATGATCCTCACATCCCACTGAACATGATTTTTCAGAGAGAGAGAGAGAGATGATAGGTATAATTTGTCTTCATTTAATTTAAAGAAAAAAATTGGCATGGAATTTTCAAAGACCAGGGAAAAAAGAGCTGAAATCATGTATTATTAAGAGTACAAATACTATTGGATAAAGTAGTATTTTGACTATGTTTCCTGGCTATTTAAGTCTGTTCAAGTACTCCTTTCCATGAGAGAAGTTTGGAATTTACTTGTATTTAAATAAAGATTTAATATTTAAACATTATATCATCATCATATAGTTGATAGCATATAGGATTTTGAATCTCAAAGACCTAGCCTTAAATCTTGCCTCAAACAAGACAGTACCTTCTCTATTCCTTAATTAATTCTCATATTCCTTCCTCTGTTCTGCTATGTGTATATATTGCTTTTTTCCCAGAAGAATGATAGATCTTTAAAAGCAGGAATGATTTCCATTTTTTCTTCATATTCCCATCACCTAATATGTTCCCCAACATGAAAAAGTTGTATAATAAAAAAACCTTATTAATTGAAGTCAATTAAATTCAGTACCATCACTATGGAAGTGCTTTTTAATCAGGATCTGAGCTTTGTGGCTAACAGAATGGTGGATTTTCATTACAGATATGAAAGATTATAACTGGATTTTTCAGATTAGAGATGATAACATGTAGTATGTCCTTTTTTTCAACTTTCAAGCATTACTAAAATCCTGAGAATACAGTATTTAAAACTGATTAAAAATTTAAGTAGGATGATCAAGATAACAGCTATTTAGTAAGAAAGGTAATGGTGTGTGAATATATATACGTGTGTGTGTGTGTGAAGATGTTTCTGAATATGTACATAGACATTTGTGAATGATGATAGATGGGTAATATTTTAAAGAAAATTTTTTCTTCCAGTATAATCAGCATTGTCCAAAAATCCCTTCTGCTTTTTCCAACAAAATTCATAATCTTTACATTATGTCATGTTTTACTTTATGTCACCTTCATCATTTATCTCTTCTGTGCTCAAAGATTTGTGCTACTAAACATAATTGAAGGAAGTCACCTAATACTACTGACATGGGCTGCTGTAAAATCTTATTAAACAAGCTCCAACACCTCCTAAAATATTTGAAGTGATAATGGTGTCTCATATTTTCCTGAGAAAATTTTGAACATTACTTCTAAACTCCTTTATCTGAGTTTTCTTAATGTTTCTTCTGGCTCCTCTTCTTTCGTAATGTCTTCTTCCCATTCTCTTTTGCTGTATAATTATCATCTCCTACTTTCAACATGTGGTTCTTTCCCAAACCTTTCCTTTTTTAAAATTATTTTTATTTTAATTGAAATATTTTTTATATATTCCATTAAAATTTTTTAATATAAAATCTTTCTGTAATAGATCATTTTCAGTTTAATAATAAAATACTGCACAAATTTTCTCCCTAGTCCTATCTAAGAATGTATGCTTCTTAACATTTTAAGTTAATCAATTTTCAGAAGATCAGTAGTATGTTTCAATATTTTTTTGAATTCATGGCTTATCTCTGTATTGAGCAGAGCTCTAAAGTCATTTAAATGTATTTTTTCTATAACATTGTTATACTGTAAATTGTTCTCCTATTTCTTTTCTATTTGGTACTTCATAACTGTCATCATGTTTTGCTCTGAAATTGTCTGTTTCATCAATTATTATGGCATAATACTATCTCATTACATTCCTATGCCACAGTTTGTTTTGGTATTATATAGTAAAAGGATATCCTCAATTTAATTCTCCAAATTAATTCTAATTTTTGTATACCTGAAAAAGAATGATGATAAATATTTTACAAATGTGGATTCATTATGTTTTTTAAAAAAATTCTTTGGAATATAAATTAAATGGTAGAGTCATGGTAAAGTACATACACAGTTTGATAACCAGAGTCTTGTTCCAAATTGCATTCCAGAAGAGCTATACCAATGCACAATTTTGCCAAAATTAACATATCTTTTTTTTCCACAACCCCTCAAACATTTTTGCATTTTTCATTTAATTTTTTTCTTTGTCAGTCTGATAAGCTTGAGTAGAATCATAAAGTTGCTTTCATTTCATTTTTTTCTAATTTCTAGAGCATTTTTGCATGTGATTTGATACCTTGAATGTGTTTGAAAACAATCTATTCATATCCTTTATTTACCTCTTGAATAATGACTCTTGGTCTTAATAAACTTGAATAAGCACCCCTCCCCCTTATTTTTCTTTGAGATCAATATGAAAATAACTGATAGAAAAGTGTTTTGATTTCTCCCAACTCAACTTTTCCTTTTCCCTAGCATCATCTGAAATTCTCTTATATCTCTAAATACCCTCCCTTTGTGCTTCAGTTATCATGGTTTTCCTCAGATAGTAAATGAATATTTATTAAAATTGTATACAGTGACTGTGCTAACTTTGGGAATAGAAAGAAAGGTAAAGAAGATTCTGTCTTCAAGTAGTTTGCAGTCTAATGGAAGAACGATTTGTGAATAACTAGATATAATCAAGATATTTAGAGTAAATGGAAAAGGTGAATTCACTAGCAGCCAAAGAAATGAAAGGCCTTCTGAATAAGGTGTAAAATGAATTTAAGTTTGGAGGAAGATAGGAAAACTAAAGACTGAAAGTGAGGGACTGTAGCATTCTAGGGATGGAATAGCTGGGCAAATGTCTGGAGATAATAAATGAAGTGTCATCTTCAAGATATAGCACAAAGACAAGTGAGGCTGGATCACAGAATATATGAAGATGGAGGAGAAGATGTATGTAAACTAGAAGGTTAGAAAACAATGAGGTTATAAGGACTTTTATGTGTCAAAAAAGATTTTCTGTTTGATATTAGAGTTCATATAGGGCCATTGGAGATTGGTTGGGCTTTCACATAAGAAAAATTACTATAGTAGTTGAGTAAAAGGCAGATTAGAGTAAGGACAGAGTTGAGGTAGGGAGACTGATGAGAAACTGGTTATAATAAAGCAGCTAAATGGTAGTGAAGTCTTTATCTTGTTTGGTAGCTATATAAATGAAGAGAAGAAAGTGATATAAAAGAGATGTTATAAAAGTAAAAATGGAAATATTTGGAAACATTTGGGATTCATGGTATGAGATGTACTAAGGAAATGATTATGAGCTTTGGTGACTGTGAGGATGCTGATTCCTTTGATAATATTGGAAAATTAGGAAAAGGAGATTTTTGGGGTGGAAAGATGACTTTTCTTTTGGATATGGTCAAGTGTGAGATAGGTACTCTTGAATTCTTTTCTTTTCTCCTTGTATATTGTATCACCTGATGATCTCATCAACTACCATGAATTTAGTTATCTACTTTCTACAGAAAATTCTGAGATCTATTTGTTTAATCTTAATATCTTAAACACCTTGAACGGAATGGCCCTGTAGACATCATAAACTCATGTCCAAATCTTATCATTATCTAGTTCCCCCTTACTGTCCAGGGTTCCGTATAGTTTCAGTCACCCAGGTACATAATTTGATCATCATGCTCAGCTCCTCACCTTCTCATACTGCCATCATGAGGCACTCACAATATGTTGCCACATCCTGCCAATTCTCCCGGGAAGACACCTCTTGCATATGCTCATTTCTTTCCTCTGATCCTGTAACCTTGGTACAGACTGTTCTCACTCCATGCTTCAACTCCTGTATTCAAAACATCTGGTTGATCTCACTTTTCAAGACTCTCTTCAATATAGTCCATACTCTATTAAATCATCAAAGTGATTTTCCTAAAGTACAATTCTGATATTGTCTCTCCTCTACTCCAAAAGCCCCAGTGGCTCTTTTTTTTGCCTCCATAATCAAATATAAAATCATTTATTTGGTTTTCATGGCTCTTCACAATTTTTTCCTAACTTTGCAGATTTCTTAAACTTTATTTTCCACTGCCCTCTTTAGTGTTCCTCACCCAATATAACACATCTCTCTACTCTAGTCATTTCACAGTCAATCTCTCTGCTAACTGCTTCCCATTAACTATCTGCCATGGGGAATACTCTTGTCTCCTCTTCCATCCTGATCTGGCTTCCTTCAAATCTCATCTCAAATCTCACCTCAGTCCCAATGCTACTGCTTTCTCTCTGAGATAAGTTGCCAACTCATCCTGTAATTATTTGTATAAACATAGTTGTTTGTTGATGAGATCACCAAGTAAGACAGTATGGATCAAAAAGAGAAGGCAAATCCTGAAAGAGCCTTATAGAACAATCATTGTTATTGATTATAGTATGGATGTTGTTGTTTGTCCTTTGTTCTCATTTAAAAGCATGACATCCGGGATGTGATGCCATGACATACAAGTGAACTGGATTTAAGTCAATCAAGTTGTTTAAAGTCATGAACTTCATTTTCTCCTCTAGAGCCATCTGCGTCCAGTGACAGGAAGAGGATCAGGATGCGGGGAGATAACTCTGGATGCAGTGGTTTTTTTAAGCTGAGACCTTTAACATATTGACTATTCATTTAGTTATCCATGCTAGAAAAGAACATTGTTTGCCCTTTGTTCTCCAGAAGGGCCATGACATCTGTGGCACAGTGAAGAAATGGTTGGATGGGAGTCAGATTGACCCATCTTCCTGAGTTCAAATTCAGCCTCTGACACTGTGTGACTCTGGGCAAGTCATTTAACTATGGGTGCATCACTTTCTTCATCTGTAAAATGGAATCACTTATGATATAGATAAAGAACTAACAAAGGAGATGAAGCAGAAAAAGTCAGAATGAACAAAGAAGGAGCAGGTCAAGCAAACAAACAAAAGTGTCATTTTTCCCATTGGAAATTTTCCTTATTTCTATTTCAAATGTAACAGAACCAAATTCCTTCTTCTAGCTTTCCCTCTTTTTGTTAAGTATAGTATGATCTTCTCCATGAGTCATATTCTTAATTTTAAAGAAATCCTCAGATTTTCCATCTTTATTAACAACATTTAATGACCTGTTATTTTTAAATTTTTTTTTCTCCTTAACAGATGTGGAATCTGGTCTCTTTTACCCAGATAAATAGCCATCATACTAATTCAGGTTTCTACCTCTTACCTAGATTACTCAAGTTGGTATCCCTACCTCCATTTTCTTTTTAAATCTGACTTTGAAATAACTATCAAAATAACTTTTCTTAAACACATTGATGATGACACTCTGGATGCTTTTCTAAAGAAAAATATAAATTCAAGATATAGATGCTTAAGATCCATCACAACCTTATTCTATATTTCTGTCAGTATTTCATATTGGTCCACTTTTAAACCCTTTAGTTTCTGACCAGACTGGACTATTTACTGTTCCTCCATTTTGGTATTCTCTATCTCATTGTCTAGAATTCAGTAATTTCCCATTGATTAGTTTTTGCTCCATTCTCATTTTTGCTTCTTGGTACCACTGTCTTTTTTTTAAGGTACAGTTCAGTTGCCATCTCCTATGTCTGCAATGAGTATTCTAGCTATTTAGTTCTCTCACATACCTTAATTTATTGAACATTTACTTATCTGCATGTATACATGTTATATCCTCCCAATAGGATAAGAACTCCTTGAGAGCAACTATGTTTTCATTTTTGTCCATGTTTTCTTAGCACATATCCTAGTAATATCCTACTTGTAGTAAATGCTTAATTAGATTTAATTAACATTTTCTGTTTACTTTAGAGCTTTGACATAAAATAATATAATATAAAGAGAATATTGAATATCATGATCAATGGTTAGCACAATAGATCTTCCCAGGAAAAGGCAAGGTGATTTGTTCTATGCTGGGCTAACCTTGTGAATAATATGACTGGAACAATCAAGAATAGTTGCCATAACTTTAAATTAAAGACTCTTAACTGAAGTGAAATGCCCCCCCCTTAAAAATGTACTCCCCTTTCATCTGAAAATACTGTTAAATTAAATACAAAATGCATTTTAATATAGTGATATAAGTGTTAAAATGGAAAATGAGAGGACTCAAGAGCAAAGAAAATCTAAAATGCCTCTAATAACATTATCTCAGCCCAATTGAACACATAAAGGATTTTATATTCCATTACCCTAAAAAAATTTCTGTTATGTATTAACATTAAAGGGACTTTGAGAAAATTTATTTGAAAAGTCCTGACTTGGCAGTTTTAATATCACGTGAATTTTATACATGGATTTCTAAATAATGAAAAAAATGCACTATCTATAACTTTTAAAAATAATGCTTAGTATAATAATTCAAATATTTCAGAAGTTCAATATATGTATAGAATTAATGAATGCGTATGATACATCGCCTTTACTATTCTGCTTCAATTACAATTTATAAGTCTGTATAAATAATCACACACACACACACACACACACACACACACACACACACACACACAGAACTTTTTCTATCCCTTGTGATATTTACAACTGATTAACAGGTCACAAATAGTGATATAAAATTTGCTAGTGAATAGATTCCCTCAACCCTTCATCAGATATTTCCAGACACCCCATTTCTAGATTCACACTTAGACAAAATTTTATAATTTAAAATGATGATGATGATTATGATGATAATAATAATAATAAATCAACTGCAATGCATCTCTATGCTTTACCCAAGGTTTTTTCTGCATTTGTCTTTCATAGTTTCTTTTTTCTTTTTGAATTTCTTGTTGCTATCTTTTTTTATTCTACCACCTAGAATTAGAAATCAATTCTTTTGTTTCTAATGTGAATTCCCCCCTAATTATAAGCTGCTATTTTATTTAACAAAAGAATTGATTTCTGAAAGCTCTATTCAGACATTAGTAAAACCGACAATTGGAATTATCATTCAAATCAAGGTTCCTTATGATAACATTAATGCACAACTCAGCCTTAGTCTTATTTTTAGTTCTTCCTCACACTTTTTTTGCTTTATTCATTTTAATTATTCCCATATAACATCTCACATCTTCCTGTCTTTCAGTTTTCTTTCTTTCCTTTTCAGAATAGTGCTGCTCATTAAGATGACTACCTACCTGATTTGGCAGGTATGATTTATTGAACATTCATAGGATTGTTTTGTTTTCATTCCCTAGAAATCAGTCAATGTATCGTTTCTTAGCTTATTTTTCTACTGTATTTACTCATTGCCACCTCTTATTTTGTAGAAGGAAACACTTATTCTAAATTAGATACCAAATCAAGGATTCCTTTTTTTCTCTTTAATTTCCCAATGAATATATCCAACTTCTAATTATTACCTAATCAGAGGAAACACAATCCTTTGTTATATGGCTCATGAAAGAATTGGTAGATCTAGTTGACTGAAAGGTAAATATGAGTAATCCTTAGCAAGTAAATACTATTTTAATTTTAATTCAAGTGGTGATTTTTTTTCTATGACTGACCCACTCACAGATTCCCATTAGAAAACTAATCATATTTACATGAAAAAATATCTAGTTTATCCAACAGAGGTGATATTTACTTTCTTTATCAAATGTATCTTACTATTATATTTTCTTTTCCAAAGCTTTCCATTAATAAATTTTGTTTGTCTGATGATTAGCACCCTCTCACTAGAGAAAAGTTTCTAAAAACATCTATGACCCAACTTGAAATTAATTTCTTTAATTATAATACATTCATTTATTTATCCCACATTTATTAAACATCTACATTGTGCTAATCATTTTACTGGATGCTAGGGATATAAAAAAGAAAAGAAAACAGTCCTTATCCTAAGGGAACTTACATTCTATAGGGTTCTCAGGTCAGATAAAATAAATGTATATTTTATCAAAACTATATTAAGTTTGTGGATAATTAAAAAATTCTAGTCTGTATGTTGAATATGAAAATTCGCACTACATATTTTATTAGGTTTGTTCTAATATCTAGTGTTTTTCTAACACCTTCTTTAATTATCCTTAACTAATTAAGTAAAAAAGAATGTGCCTGAATACCATCTAAGAAGTTTTGAAGACATACAATATTGGATTGTGACAAATGCTGTTTATTTGTGCTATAAAAAGCAAAAATAAAATTCTTACACTTTATCTTCCTTTTAAAATGAGAATAGGTTCTCTGTGAGAATAGAAAGAGAAGAAAATAGAAACAGATATTTTAGAAATAGATAACTTAGATTTTACTTTTCTCAAAATTAACATTTTGTATTCCTACTGTAAGAGAGATGGCGTAATTCAGTGAATAGAAAGCCAGGAAGACCTCAGTTTAAGCACAGTCTCTGACAAACCTTGAGTGAGTGATCTTGGATAAATCATTTAAACTCTCAGTGCTATATGCTAATCTTTAAGACTATAAATGGCATAAAACATGCTGAACAATTTTAATTATTCCTCCTACATGAATTTCCCACCCCAGTGAAATCACAATTTGAGTTTGATGATACCTTAGAGCATTGAGACTTGGAAATACCTTACTCAGCATCAAATAGCTAGTATTTCAGAAATGGGATATGAACCCAGGTATTCCTTGGTGTGAGAATACCTGTACTTTAATATTATATGTATTTCTTAGAGATTGATAAACATGATTTAGTAAGCTATAATGTCTGATGAAGGAGGTAGATTTAATTTTGAAAATCTTGACAGATGCACTACAGTGAGGTCTCCAGTATGCTCCCCATTTCTCCCTACTCATTTACTTGACCACTGGACTCCTGTGTCAAAGTAAGCCTTTTGTGATGACTCTATCAATGTTTTGGTAATCATCTCTTTGGAAACTTTTCCCCAGGTACAAAGCCAGAGATGGAAATTATACAATTCATATTAGTTCCAATTTTTCACAACTGTGAATTAAACTCCTGATAGGGGTGAATTAGAATTAGTTTTCTAATAACAGGGACCTGTTTGCATTCCTTCCCATCCCATACCCCACCTCTGTGAAAGAGGGCCCAGATTATCCTCTACCCTGGACTGCTTTTCTCTTGACCTTGTTCCTGCCCTGGATATGTCGATTTAGGGCAATGATTTTTGCATCAATTAAAGTGGGTCACAATAGAGATCTTATGCCTTATCTGGATCTTTGTGAAATTGTCCAAACCACCAAGTCAAGATGAAATTCATCATTCAGTGTAGTTAAAATGATTTTTTCTTGAATATATCTGTAACTTTTTAAGGGAAAATGATATAGCACTAAGAGTATCTCCTACAGTTCAGGCAGTGAAATAACTAAGTGAGTGAGTAAGTCAGTAGTGACTTACATCAAGGCTAGTATCCTACCTAATTCTTTATGTTGCTGATAACCAATAAAAGGCACAACAATGACCATCACCCCTAATAAAGAAAGAAGCATTTATTGTATCCATAAGTCTTGAAGTTCATAAATATAAAATGATTTACTGTTAAGAGTTCTTAAAATATTGCCAACTTTAAGAAAATTAGAACTTGATAGTTTAATGTTCCACTTCTGATCTATGTGTCAGTGATTCTATTCAGAGTTAATTAAAGGAAAGCTTAGAAGAAGAGGGTAAATGAAGAAAGGATTTTTATTAGAATTTGCTGAAGGTTTAGCAAATACCAAGAAATGTTAAATTGCTTGACCTTGGTGAAGAATAAATTTCGTTCTTGGTCAGTTTTTCAAATTAAGGGTTTCATTAGAGACAGCACTGATTAACTAGATAGTCACCTGCTACAAAGCATTTTATTTAAAGTAGTAATTGATTATATTTTAATTAATAATTAGAACTTCTCTATGCATAGTATTTTAATGGCATTAAAATTGGAGAGATATCCATTAAAATGTTTGCCAAGATTTCCTGGATCTTTGTCATGTCCTGTTATGAAAGTGCTGTTTTAAAAGGATTTTGATCTTTTTTATTAAAAAATGCTTAAATAACTTTCAATAAAAAAATTCTTTGGCAGTACATCGAGTTTGTTTAGAAACTTTAACATTAGAAGCAAGTTAGAAATACAGTGTTGAAAATAAGATATTTTTTTACCAACTTCAAGATTATTTAGCAGAGGGACAGCTAGGTGGTGCAGTGGATAGACTAGCAACCATGGAGTCAGGGGGACCTGAGCTCAAATTTGACTTCAGACACAATAATTACCTAGTTGTGTGACCTTGGGCAAGTCACTTAACCCCAATGCCATGGCAAAAAAAAATAATGAAAGATTATTGATTAGAAAGGAAGGCACAAATCTAGAAGAGGGTAGCGTTATAGTCTCTATAGTGAAGGAAAACAAGATGTCAGTCCCTATCCATTTAGATAGATGAAAAGGAATGTAGGACTGCATACCTGTCCTTTATCTTCACTCTTCTAGTCTATAGAGGAATAATGAAGACACTTCTGGAAGCTCTGATAAAAAAAAAGCATATAGTTGGTTAAATTTCCTTAACATATAATTTAAGAGATCAGAGTAATATGTCTCTATGTAAAACAAACAAGTAGATATAAGTTGGCATGGAACTTTTTCCTCCATAATCAATCATAAAGCTCTAGAGTACCCCCAAAATTTAAATTGTAGAATAAGCTAAAGTTATTTTTTCATAGCATCTAAGATTTAGAACTAGAACAAACACTAGAGCTTATCTATTCAAACCATTTTCACAGATAATCCAAAAAGATCAGACCACTAATGAAAGAATAGAAGTCTTGAGAGAATTCTAATTTTATGGAATGATTCAGAATATTTTTTAAGCAAAACTGTTAAAGAATTGGCAGTAAATATTTGCCTTTTGGCTCAGTCATATCCAAATACCTTTTGGCTTGTTGTCTCTAACCAAATAATATTGGAAATGCTGTTATCAAGAATTTAGTAACTAATTCCTCAGGCATACTCTCAGGATCAAAAGCATCCCAATAGGAAGAGTTTTATTTTAAAAAGCAAGAAAACAGTACTAGTATCCAATTCAATGAAAAATAATGATTGCTATTGTAGTAGATGAGAATTTGGGTCTACAAGAAACATTGAGAGACCTTGAAGTTTGAGAGTTTCTATGAATAATAAATGACTTCACATAAGCCCTGGGATTTATTAATTTTTTGATAAATAGGTTTATAGATTAGTCATTTTCAGTATAAGGAATTAGGATTAAGGGAAAGAGACCATTTTTATAAATAGATAATTTTTATGAAGAGATGAGGTAATTTTTATAAAGTCTTCATCAGATGCTGAAGGGTTATTTTTGTTTTGTTTTTTGTTTTGTTTTCCTTCCTCTGTATGTGGATAGCATTGTCCACAGCATATCTAATACATTTGTCCTATTTCTCTGTACTGCTGAAAGGAGCTGCTTCCATTAATGTTGATCATCTCATAATGCTGTTGATGTGTATATTGTATTCTTGGTTCTGCTCCCTTCACTCAGCATCAGATCCTGTAAGTCATTCCATGCTTCACTGCAGTCCAACCATTTTTGATTTCTTATAGAACAATAATATTCCACAGTATTCAGATACTATAACTTGTTTAGCCATTTCCCAATTGATGGGCATCCCCTCAATTTCCAATTCTTTGCCAATGCAAAAAGAGCTACTATGAATATTTTGGGACTTTTTCCAAATGTTTTTTGTTTCTTCTGGATATTGGCCTAAAATTGGAATTTCTGGGTCAAAGGGAATGAACATTTTTGTTGCTCTTTGGGCATAGTTCCATATTGCTCTCCAGAATGGTTGGATCCATTCACAACTCTACCAGAAATGCATCAATGGCTCAGTCTTCCTACAACCTCTCCATCATGGATCATATTTCCATTTTCTCATCTTAACCAATCTAATAGGTGTGAGGTGAAACTTTATAGTTGTTTTAATTTGTATTTCTCTAATCAATAATGATTTGGAGCAGTTTTTCATATGATTATATTTACCTTTAATTTCTTCATTTCCTTTGATCATTCATCAATTGGGAATGACCTGTAACCTGATAAATTTGATGCAATTCATTACATATTTTAGAAATGAGACCTTTATCATAACTTCTAGTTATAAAGATTGTTTCCCAACTCTTTGCTTTCCTTCTAATCTTGGTAGCATTTATTTTATTAGTGCAAAAACTTTTAAATTTAATGTAGTCAAAATCATTCATTTTGCAGTTTATAATGTGCTCTAATTCTTGTTTGGTCATAAATTTGTCCCTTTTCCATAGATCTGATAGAATATTTCTTGATTTATTAATTGATCTATGTTGTTGCTGTTTTGTCTAAATCCTGTACCAATTTTGACCTTATTTTGGTAGAGCGTGTGAGATGTTGGTCTATGCTTAGTTTTCGCTATACTAATTTTGCAGTTGCCCCCCCAAATTTTTGTCAAATAGTGATTTCTGTTCCCAGAAACTAATTTCTTTAGGTTTATCAAACAAGAGATTGCTGTAGTCATTTACTGCCATTTCTTTTGATCCTATCTTAATCTGCTGATCCATTACTCTATTTCTTAACCAGTTCCAGGCAATTTTAATGACTGCTGCTTTATAGTATTGTTTTAGATCTGCTAGAACTAGACCACCTTCCTTGAAGTTTTTTCATTAGTTCCATTGCTAGTCTTGACCTTTTGTTGCTCCAAATGAATTTTGTTAATATTTTTTCTAGCTCAGTAAAATAATTATTTGATAGTTTGATTGGTATATAATTTAATATATATGTGTATATATATATATATATATATATATATATATATAATTTGGGTAGAATTGTCACTATAATTTAATTTGGGTAGAATTGTCATTTTTTATTATATTAGCTCATCCTAACCATGAGAAGTTGACATTTTTACAATTATTTAGATATAACTTTGAGTGAGAAGTGCTTTATAATTGTGTTCATACAGTTTCTGCATTTGTCTTGGGAGGTAGATTCTTAAGTATTTAACATTGTATAGTTACTTTAAATGGAATTTCTGTTTCTATCTCTTGCTCTTGAATTGTGCTGCTCATATCTAGAAATGCTAATGATTTATGTGAAGCTCTAGGATGTAAAACCACTTGGGAATTATTTTAGAAGTTTATAAAGTATACAGTTTAAAACTCCTAGAAAAGCAGTAAGCACTTTGAGGACAGATTAGGTGAATTTGGAGTGAGAATGAGAGTGAGAGTGAGAGTGAGAGAGAGAAAGAAAAAGAGAAAGTGAGAAAGGACAGACAGCCATGAGGGTTGACTTAGTCTGACTACATAGCATGGGGACCCATGGTGCTCCAGAGGGCCTAAGTCTGGAGCATGTGACTCAACAAAGAGAAAGAGAGTTAGTTATCCTTGCAGGTAGAGTCCAGGGGAAAGAAAGAGAGGAGAGAGAGAGAGAGAGAGAGAGAGAGAGAGAGAGAGAGAGAGAGAGAGAGAGAGAGAGAGAGAAAGAGCCAGAGGAGGAACTGCACCTTTTAAATGCACTTCTGCAGTGAGTTGGAAAAAGGGTGGCATTTAGGGAGTGGTGTAGCACTTAGCTCAGGTATTCATGCAATAGGCCAGCTCTGTACTGGTCTTTCCTGTCCCAAGGTGTATGACCTCTAAGTTCAAAATGTCATTTCATGTTACACTAACATCAGTGGCCAAGGGCAGGTAGCTGCAAACTGCAAGCTGGGGGAAGGGAGAAGCAAAGGTGAAAAGTCCAAGACCACTCCCATCCTGGAATGGAGTCCATGTTCCCTGCATCACCATAAATGAGCAAGACTCCTTCCAAAACTCATACTGCCTCAGTTGTTTACTTCATTTTATTGAGTAGAGTCCTGAAAAAGGGACCTTGAATTTTCTTCTTTACATCAATATTCCACTGGGAAATTACTGTGTCTGTTTTCATAGTATTACTCTCAGCATCAGACCTAGCCTTCAGTGATTCTCAACCCTCATTACTTCATACCTTTTAGCAGATATTGGTCTCTTTCTTTGTCTTCTATTGCCCTTTATTTCTTCTAATTTTTCTTCTCAGCATCTAGTGAGTAACTTCCATTTTCCTTTACCAGGGAACCCAATTCTTCAATTTACTTGGATGTTGGCTCATCATGGCTTATGATAGTAGGTAAGATCCTATGATCTGATCTTTCTTTCTTCACATGTCATAGATTGAGTTAAGGAAGATTTGCAATTTGCTGAATAAAGTTAACATTATTGTGGACATATATATTTATGCAGAAGTATTAATTAATTTAAAACCTTATTATAGAACCACTAATTAATTTATGATCTTATTTTTTATTAATTAATTAATTAATTTTAAATTTTAAACTTTTTCCCTTAATCTCACTTCCCTCCTCCCACCCTCCACAGTAGGTAGGCTGCTAGTTTTTACCTTGTTTCCATGCTATACATTAATTTGATCTTTATATAAAAATCCACTTATATTATTATTATTTTTAATCTTTGAGTCAGTAGTTACTCATCCCTTAGTTGTGGCATTCTAGCATAACAACCTACCAAAAGCACAAAGGATAGTGATAATCTGAATTTAATCTTCCAGAATTAGAGAAGATCCATCTTCTTCTCAGAGACCTATATGTAATCCTAAGGACAGGGGTATTTTCTCTAAAGATGGTATATTTTTCCCATGGATAGCCACCATGATTAGCACATCTATCCATTTAAATAATTAGCGTCTATTTCCCTTAAAAAAGGACAGTGAAGTGGCACAGTGCATATAGCCTCAAGCCTGTAGTCAGAATGACCAGTGTTCAAATACAGTCTCTGACTAGCACTGTGATCTTAGGCAAGTCATTTAACCCTGTTTTTGTCAACTTCCTAAATTGTAAAATTAATTGGAGAGAAAAAAATGGAAAACCACTCCAATAACTTTGCCATAAAAAATTCAAGTGAGATTGTTGCTGGGGATTGGTGTCACCAATTTAAGATTGAGAGACCTTGAAAAGTGAAAGAATTCATACATAGCCCTGGGATTTTAAAACTGCTCAGGATCCATTATGCAAGTGGGCAAAGATTAAAATATTTCCTCCTCCTGGAGAAACAACAAACTGTTGGTGAGCTACTTGGGGGCAGGACAATAACAAAGGCTGGTCAAAGTTTGAGTGAGGGAAAAACAGAGAGACAGCCAGGAGAACTGATTGAGTTGAGACTTCAGCAGGTCTGCATGCCACTAGGGGTGTCCAGGTAAGGCTTGACCCCCACTCTGTGGGGAAAGAAGGTTGAGGAGACTGGGAAAACGGACATCCCTTCCCCTCTACTTGACTGAAACCAGGTTAAAGACTGGAAACTGAGGGACATGGAAATGAGAAAACATTATGAATTTACATTTAACAATGGAACAACTGGAGTTAATTTACATCACAGGAACAGATAACATTTTTCTAACTAGACAAATATTTCTTCTATCTCCTCAGACAGAATTCAACAGTATAAAAAATTGCACGTTTGTTTCCAATTACAACATCATTATGTTTATAACTCCCTGCATCATATTCCCATAACAGGGTAACATTTCAGACACAATTGAAATGACAGAACAACAAAAAGCTTTGAAAAGGGAGGTTGCTATGAGCTGGGTAGGAGGTAATCTGCTTAGATCACAGAACCTGGAGTCAGGAAAACTAGTTCAAATTATGTTCCATTTGCATTATGGTCATGTAACCCTGAGCAAGTCACTTAATCTGTCTGCCTCAGTTTACTAATCTTGCCTGCCTCAGTTTCTTCTATCTGGTAAAATGGAACTAATAATAGCACCTACCTCCCAAGAATATTATAGTGATAAAATGAGAACATATTTGTAAAGTCTTTTGCAAACCTTAAAGTACTATCTAAATGGTAGCTATTATTAGCATTACTATTATACTTAAAAGATGCATCAGTCATTGAAGTTACAAACATACTACCCTCTCAGCACTTGAAAAACATATTCTCCTTTATGCTATCATGGTATCTCAAGAGAATGTGCTTAAATTTAATTCATTTTCTCCATAGAATACAGCCAACCTTATTCCCTTCCAAATCCAAAATCCAGTTTTACCACTGAACAAATATTCATTTTGGCTACAAATGTACTGAGTTTGAAGAATCATTCAATATGACCTTGATGCTGAGCTGGGTAACCCCCCAAAAATGACATGGCATTCATTTCAGGACCTCCCAGTGACTTGTTCCTTTAGACTTTGAAAACTCCCAAGGTAATAACTACATCTCCAGTATTTTTTTCTTAAAAAAAAGAACACACACACACACACACACACACACACACACACACACACACTCACACACACACACACATACACACACACACTCACACACACACAAACACACACACACACACACACACACACACACACACACAAACACGAAGAAAAGGGTACCATATTTTTGGCTTTCTTCTTGACCTCAGATGTAGAGAACTCTAAGGCCTCTTCCGCAATATTTTCTTACTCTCTCTCAAATAGTAGCCAGTCACAAAATTGGCAGCACAAATCCAAGACCTGGCTCGTCCTAGTTAGTGCATCACAGTTTAAATTATGTATCTAAATAACAGTCACCTCTTTATCATTTGGTTAGCAGAATGGTACTAGGTAAATACAGAATGTCTTGATTCTCCAAACAGAAAAACACTAAACTTCTATGTATATGATCCTACCTTTCCAGATTCTCTAACTTTTCCTCTTGGGTTGTATAAAATGAACACACTCCTTCTGAGTGCCATCTCTGTCTTTCATCCCTTTAATTGTGTATATCAATTAGGAAGAAATGTTTGTCTTCTTTTATACATACATATAGATTTGTATATATAATATTATTTCCCTCCATTTGTTTGCAAAAACAAATTTCAACTTTTACTTCCAAAATCTTGAGCTTCAAATACTCCCCCTCATTGAAAAAACAAATTCCTTGATATAGGTTAAAAATATGTAGTCATGAAAAACTTTGCCACAATAGTTATGTTGGAAAAGTAAATACAAGCCACCCCCCAAAAAAAAGAAGCTTCAAGAAAAATGAAATGAAAAAAAATATGCTACACTTTTTATTCGGACATCATCAGCTCTGTCTTTCAGATGTACTTCATAATAAATCCTTCAGAGTTTTCTTGGGTCGCAGCATAACTGAGAAATGGATCATCCTGCTATAATGCTGTTACTTTGTTTACAATACATTTCTCATTTCATCTACTTGTGTATATATTTTTTTTACCAAGAGCATCTTGTTGCTCATTTCCCAAAACAGAACAGCATTTTATTTCAATCACATACCACAATTTTAATTTCTCATATGAATTCCCAGACAATTTAGGTGATGACTGATACCAAACATCTTTCTATAGTGTATCATAGAAGGAAGTATAGAGGAAATCTAACCCAACAGCTCTATTTGTAGATGAGAAAACTAAAGATCAGTGAGGGCAAGGAACTTGAAACTTTTTACATTGATTGTCAGTATAACTAGGAATCAAACTTAACACTCCAGGGATTGAAGTTCAACCTTCTTTACATTGCTACCTCTCCTAAAATATTCATGCAAGACGTTGAACTAATTGACCCCTGAGGTTTCTTCCAGCTAAAAATACATGGTCCCACGATTTACTGTTATATAGCCAGCTTCCTTTGCATCAAATGAAGCAGAACATAGATGCAATAAAAAATATTATAATATCTATATCATCTTTGAATTGTGCATATTATTATTTTCATATCTTCTATTAATAACATATAGCATTTTATAATACTCTTTCCCCATAACTACCATGTAATATAACCAATATCCCCATATCATAAATGAGAAAACTAAAATGAAAGGAGATTTGTTTACTGGTGCAGAATCAGCCATACATAATTCAATAAGCTGAGATTTGAACCCAAGTCACTGGACTTTATATCAGATACCCTGCCTTACTTTACCCCACTGCCTGCCTCTCATGATTCTATATATAGATAGAGTTACGTTCTTGCAGATATGAGAATAATTTTTATCTGCCAACATTTTCTAGAGAAAAATTTCTGGTTTATTCATTTGAAAATCTGTGGAATATCAATTCTAGAGAAAATAAGTCTTTAATAAATGTTTATTCATAATATGGCTTCTGTGAGTTATCCTTTCGTAATCCTTACTTTATTTTCCTCACTCTGTTGTTATTCTGTCTTTTCAATAAGCATGCTTTAGTAACATGATAAGGAATCATTTCCTTTGAATGATTTATTGTGACAACACATGAATCCACCTATTGAGTCTTTAACAATAAATAACAAAACATTTGCAGTGCAGAACACTGAAGCATTATGATGATAAGCCCTGAGTTGCAATGATGTCAAAATATGGCAATCTACTGTCAAATAATGGAAATAAAATTTAGTTAAAGGATGGGGGCTATGGTGTAAGGGATGTCTGTAGTCTATTATCTTAAGGACATTGGGTTTTGTCAGTGGGTAAAATTCAAATAATTACTCTCATTTTCCACTAGTTAGTTGTGATTCCATTGTTTATTTACAGAAACTGTAGTTTGAATGAGTTCTGTTTTAGTGTTACTAGATGTATATTAAACATAAACAATGAAATTAATACTTTTGGCAGTGAGCCCAGTATAAATAAAGACTGGGCATAAAAAGAAAAGTCAAAATCACCATCCACAGTTATCTTAATAAGTTCAAAATTAGTCATCCAATGTTGTTGCTATTGTTGTTACTGCTGTTATTGCTGCTGACTCCCCCCCACCCCCACCCCGGGTGAATTTTTAAGAATAAAGAAAGCTAGAATATATTGTTCACAATTGTTTCTGCAATTGAAATATCAAGTTGACTGAAATGCATGTAAATGAATCAGTTTCCTTAGCCCAATTACATATAAGCCCCTCTATTCTTACTACAAATCTTGCTATGCAGGAACCCTGTCTTCTCTAATGTTTTTGTAGGGCTTCTAGCACACTTGATGAGGTTTCTAGAAGTGCTCATAATAAATATTAGACTCAAATCACTGGAAGGGACTCTGAGATGGCATCAATCACATTACTTGAGTTTCAAGGCAGGAATTGTTCCAAAACCTTTTTCAGAAAATTTCAAAGCTCCAGAGAAAATGATAGGATTTCTTTACTATGTAATTCTACTACAATTCTCCCATTAGTAAGGGTCCTTTCAGACCATATCACCTTGAAACAAGTGGTTTTAGGGCTCTAGAATATAAGTTAAATTTAGGGAAATCCTAAAAAATGAAAGTGTAAGAGTCTCTAAATACATGAGAAAATTGAGATAACTGAAAAAAGTTTTAAAATTTCCTTTAACCAGAACGAGATTAGGAAAAATATTCCATCCACTTATACACTCACTATTGTCCTAATTGGATTATTTTGCCATTCCCAGGATATCTTGGTCCTATTTAACTCTAGCAGCCGAGTAATATGTATACAAAAATATTTGTGATACTTAAATATCTACAATATATGTATATATATATATATACATATATATATGTGTGTATATATATATATATATATATATATATATATACATTTGATGCATATAGCTTGAATTTATGTCTAATTAGACACATTCCAGCTTCATGGATCCAGCAAATATTTATTAAGTTCTTCATTTATCAAGGTATTGAACAGGGCATTGGGGACAAAAAATAGAATAAAATTCAAAAATTTTATATTCTATTGGGAAATATATATTACATCCAGAAATAAATAAATATGAAGCATATGACAGTTTCAAAAACTAGAGTTCCTAGTGATTAGAGAGGAGAGGTAGATTAGTATTCAAAAATACTTTCTATAGTGGGTACATTGCATTCTGAAGGAAATAAGAATCTTTACGAAACAGATATATGTAAGGAAAGCACTATAGAAAGAGTAGAACAGTCTGTGCATTCCCTTCCATATGTGTATTATGAGTACACATTATTCATGTTTATACTCTTTTAGTATATGTGCTTTGATCATATTTGTGCCTTACATATTGGTCATTCATTATGTATAACCTTAGCCATGTTCATATATAAATTATATCTATATCTATATCTATCTATCTATCTATCTATATATAATATATGTTTGTATGTATATCTAAATCTATCTATCTATCTATCCATCTATCTATATGTATATAAAATATTCAATAGAGAGTATAACCTCAATTTATAGAAGAAAAGTTCTTTTGTTACTTTTCTTCCTAAATAATGTTATTAAATGCTTTGCTTTGAACAAATTATCACTGTTTAAACACAATTGTGGAAGAGGGGTGTATACTTTATGAGGTAACATTTTGAGTGCATTCATACCATCAGAGCTCCTAAAATTTCAGATTCAGAAGTTTCAAATGAATTAGCCTAGGGCCAGTTGGGTAGGAAGCCCAGGTATTACAACTCCATTTTTTCCTACATGTAATCTTATATTAGAGAAATAACTATACTTTATCTACATCACACACTTTGCCCAAGTCCTTCAGATATGGTTAATGCTTAATAAATGTTATAATACTTCAAGTAAATAACATTTAAAATTAAGTTATATACTTAAATATAGTAAATAGATTATATGAAATAAAAAGTAATTATATATTCTTAGGAAAGAGAAAAGAGGGAAGAAGGAAGATGAAGAAAACCCTATGGAAGAAGGAAAAATAGTCATTCAAGAAGTGTGTATTGAGACAACAAGTAAGCAAAAAAAGGTCGAAGATTGAAACCTGCCTCTTAAAATCCCCTTGGTTTTGGAGAATGGGGAAAATATAATAATAAGGTACACTTGGTTGGTGCCACTCAAAGGATTGTGATATACATTGATAAAGGGAGTCCTGTTATTGCTGAGTATTGTTGAGGGCAAAACAACAACAACAACTTGGAAACTGTAGATAATAGTCGAGAGGATTCTTTTGCCACATAGCTGAGTGGTCTACCATTCACATTCAAAAAACAAACTCTGCTAGTTATTTATCCTCCATTTGAAATGATCATGTACACTGAAGCACAAGGGCACACTTGTTGGAATAAATGGGCTCCTCAAAATGCTGCCTGTTATTAAAGGATTTTACCATAAAACTGGTGATCTCCCATTAATATGTTCTCTTCATGCAAGACTAATGAAGAAACTTGAGTTCAACCTCTGGGGATCCAGTCTGTTCATCTAGACTTCCAAATTGTCTACCCTTTAAAAAAAAAATAACTCCTGGATCAAGAAAAAGAAGAAAAAAGGAGGTGGAGGAAGAGGAGAAGGAGGAGGAGGAAAAGGAGGAAGAATATGAAGAAGGATGAGGAGATGATGATGATGATAATGATGATGATGATGATGATGATGATGATGATGATGATAATGATGGTGGTTGGTTGCACCTATCAACTGGTTATTTTCTTTGAACTATGACTGACAAATCTACCTTCTTGATCCTCTAATTTCTGATTCCTAATTGTCATTTATTAAGGCAAAAACTTTTCTATCCTTCTACCAAAACTCTCTCTCTCTCTCTCTCTCTCTCTCTCTCTCTGTCTCTCTCTCTGTCTCTCTCTCAATTCCTATTAAAAACAGCTTCAGCATTCTAGTGTTCAGTCAAAGTTCTTGACTCAAGGCTGTTAGCTACTACCTCCTTCCTGGTGACTTGATATTAAAACAAACAAAACAAAAGGATTTTTTTTTTTGCCGTTGTTGATCTAAACTTAGATGTCTAAGTGAATGAATGAATAAATGAGTAAATGGAAAGATGTGTAACCATTTTCATGTATACAATAGAATACAAAAGGGGAATTTTCAGTAATCTTAATTTCATTCCACAACATTTTAAGTTTAGAATATTATAAATTATGTACGCTACTTTAAAATTATGCTCCTTGGGGTAGCTAGTTGGTGCAGTGGATAGAGCACCAGTGTCCTGCAGTTAGGAAAACCTGAGTTCAAATGTGGCTTCAGACACATAATTACTTTGCTGTAACATTCATACATATATATGTACATTAAATACATATATATATGTACATGTATGTTCATATATACACATTATATGTATATATACATATATTTATATAGACCCCTTGTCCATATTTCCTTTTTAAGTTGCTTCTGTTCTCTTCATTATAGCTACAACAATAATTTGGTGGCACTTTTTTTTGAAGGAAGGAGCATTATCTCATCAACTCTACAACAAAGTGCACAAGTGTGTCTTGCTGCATCTTGGGTCCATCACTTCTTTGATAGTCAATGGATAACATGGTTTATCTTAGACTGATTTGTTATCAGTCATGTCAACAGATATTTTAATACATTTATTTCTTCAAATTTTATTTTAGTCTTTATATTTTGCTCTACTCTTTTCCTATTTTTACATTTAAATTTTTATTATTATTTACCTATTTGATGAAATCTTTGATTTCTGTTTACTCTGTGCTAATAATGCTCAAGGAATTTGTTGCATGTGTAGACTATACTGCTCTATATTCCTTAAATTCCTTTATTTCCATTTTTTCTTCTTTCCAGCCTTCCATTGTTCCTTTCCTCCTTACTTCCTTCCACCTCTTGGATTTAGTAAAAAGATCTTTAAAGTAGAGGTAGTTAATCAATGTTTCTTGATTTGATATTTAACTTTAGAAATAGAGAGTAAAATGGATTGACCTTGAAACCAAGAAGTATATAATTTAAACACTGAATTAGAACATAAATTATATGCTTAGAAAATATTTCAATCTTATCATTCTAAAAATGATTAAATATCAACACATCTTTTCTACAATGAGAAAACAAAGCAAATAAATTAATGAAAATTAGTGGTTTGGACATTAAATAAAAATGAATTATTTTCCTGTCATTTAAAAGAAATCATTTCTATGAGTTAGTGGAAATATGTGGTTCAAGGATGTAACTTAAATGTCCATTTATTCATATTGTTTGGACAATTTATGTACACATTTGTGTAAATAAAATCTCTTCTTCAGTTTTATTTCAAATACCATTCTGGTTTGCCTTCAATGCTACATTCATCATTTTGTTTTCCTAATTAGTTTTCAAATATCTGGTACAATAAAAACAACAAAAAGGACAACTATTAAATAGCATTAAAATAAACATTTTATGAAAATTATGCTTTGGAATTAAATATAAAAGAATAATTATTTTTTGTCATTATGTTTTTTTTCCTCTGATTACACTAGCAAACTATAAACACTAGATTTATTCCTGTCACTTTTAAGGGTAACTTCCACTGAATTTCACAATTTACTTTGATGTAATCATGTTTTTTGATCTTGCACAAATGTCACTGGGTGCCAGTATTCAAAAGGAAAAGGTGCCCAGTCCCAGTTTGAGATTAATAATCCTCTTTAAAGTAATTATTCACATACTTGAAAATATCCACTCTCTTTTAAAAAGACTTCATTGAACAGTGACAATCATTATGACTTCATAAGCTTAAATGATTCTCATAGATGATCCTCTATTATTATTATAGAAGAAAAAATTAAATGACATATTACTTGATAGTGATAATACCTCAGCTATATGGAATTGTTAGGGTGAGAATTGTTCCACATAATATTTCAAGTTACCTGGAACTTATAACTTATTAAGATATCATATTTTTAAAACAAAATAAAACAGCTAATTAGGGTAGGGAGCTTTCTAAAATGAAATTCAGTTTTCCATGCCTTCTTAAAAAAAATACGTTAAATTCATTTAACCTTTCTTAATGACCCCTGATAATGTAATTATAAATTAGTTAATATATCATACTATCACAACAATGCCTGGTTTGGTTTTTCAATTTTCTTCCAGTCTCTGCCCTCACTACTAGGCTGTTGAGTATGTTACCTAGTTGATATCAGTGTGCTTATTTCTAGTATTCTTTCATCCATCTTCTATTTCTAATATGCTGCTTCTAATCAATTGACATCTGGAAAGCCAGGCAAATTATGTTAGAGATTTTTCTAAAATATAACATAGGTATAGTATATGAGGAGCTATCTTTTAATAAAATAAAATTTATATACCCGTTGACATTTTGGAGTCAATTTTTTTTTAATTTTCTCAGTTTTACTCTTTATTTATAATACCATCATTGTTCCTCCTTCATTCTTGGGAGAGGAAGTTGAAGCATGGCATCACAGGTGATTACATGACTTGCTTGTGAATTGAATTTAAGTGAGGCAGTGAATTTGTTAGTCTCATTCTCTCTTCCCTAATTATCAAAGTCCAGGGGCAAGACAAAAGTCAAGATAATTGCCACTGATCCAGGATGCAATGGATAACCTTGACATATTTGATATCTGACTGAGCTCTGTGTTCCACAGGCTCTGCTTCAGCTGCCTTCAAGGCTGTTGGAACAAAATGTTCTCATCTCATCTCATTCCACAAGAATAAGCCTTCACATGCTTAGGGCAGACATTCTCCTACCTCACCTTTTTTATCATCCTCAACCTGGTTTAGGCCATTTGATGAGCTAGTTTACCATGGTGTGGCCACTGCGCATGCTACAGCTTCTTGTAGCCATACATGAGTGTTTTGTAAAAGTGGACATCAATATTAGGTGCACAGAGCTGAATTGAATTTGACAGACCCTCATACCAGAGGTACCAGTTTTCCTTGAACACCTCATATATATCATTCATAATACTGTGTTATGAGAGAAGTGATATTTGTGTTAGTGAAATATAGTTTAAATAAATGAAATATGACTTACTGATATAGGAATAACATATATCATGTACTTGGATCATTTCTATAAACCAAAATACTATATTGCAAATACAGCAAGAAATAAACAGAACGGAACAAATCAACTCTACTGACACTTTTAAAAAGATGAACTTTTACTTACAGTTCAAAAGCACTGACTTTCCCCTCCTATAGGCTTTGAAGAAAAAGAATATTGAAAAAAAACCATGCAAAATTCTTAGGGAGTTTAAAATTATTTATCAATAAAATTTGGAATGGAAAAAGAAGTGTACTAACAAACATAAATACAAACACACATGACGCCATACTGTAAAACACACACACACACACACACACACTCACACACGTGTTGTATACAGGTATCTGCCTAAAAATCTTGTATCCCACTTCTATGAAATTCTATAATCGATAATTTAATCAATCACAATAATGTATATAAATCATTAAACAGTAGATCAGTGAAATAGGCTAATCTATGTAAGAGGAAATTTAGATTGAAGAATGTAAAATAGATTAAATCATTCAACAGTTTTGGATCCACATATGTATTCAGTAAGTATCCATCCAAACTCGCTATGAGACTTTTGTTTAAGAGATCTCACTCTATAAAGGAAGCAATGATTTATATCAAATGTGTCCCTGATGTGACAAAGATTTTTTTCTTTGTTAAAAACACAATAGTAATCCAGTAGTAATCAGGCAATAAAGAAATGATATTAATTTAAGTACCACACTGAACATTCCCTAATCTCAAGAGATGATTTGTTTTTAATAGGGTAAACCACAAATCCTTCCACTGAGGAAATTAAGGGAATTGAATAAGAAGCCTTATGCATTAAATCTGTAACACCATTGTAATATGAAGAAACTACCAAAGTTCATTAATTTCATTGCTCTCTGAAGCTAAAATTGTCTTCTGGTAAATTTGCTTCAACTTCCTCTCCCAATTTCCTTTTATATATATATATATATATATATATATATATATATATATATATATATATATATATATATATATATATATTTTTTTGCAAGGCAATGAGGTTAAGTGACTTGCCCATCACCACATAGCTAGGTAACTATTAAGTGTCTGAAGCTGGATTTGAACTCAGGTACTCCTTACTTCAAGGCCTGTTCTCTATCCAGTTCACCACCTTGCTGCCCCTGGCCAATTTCCTTTCTAAAGAATTTTTAATTGCACCACAAAATAAATTCTGGAGTAGAGAACGCCCAAAAGGACAGATAAAACAGTTTTCACATCCAAAATACTTAGAAGAATTATAGGAAAGGTTTTTCTCAATCAGGTAAAAGGTGAGTGCAGTTCATCACACTAAGAATCCTGTAATTTTAACAAGAGCCATGAGCAAGTTAACAATGAAACAACAGATCAGAATTTATGATGCAGTCAAAGCAGTTAAAGAATTCTGTAACAACAACAAAAACTTGCAAAAACCTCAGACACAAAAACATTTACTCAAGTTAATTCTATCAAACATTTTGAGAACAATTAATTTCAATACTATATGAACTATTTGAGAAAATAGATTGAGTCCAACAAATTTCTTTTTTAGCTGAGAATTCTGAACTTTGGCTATAATGGTTTCTGGAATTTTTATTTTGGTGTTTCTGACAGTGATCAATGGGTGCTTTCCAGGATTATTTTGCTCTCTTTTTCTAGGCAACTTTTCTGCTATGATTTCTTATAATATATTGTCCAGATTTTTTTATGTTTATCACTTTCAGGTAGAATAATAATTTGTAAATTATCTATGCTGTATCTATTTTTATTTTTTTCAACCATTGATTCTGTTTGATGAAATCTTGGAGTCTCATAGTCATGTGTTTTCATTTGTCCAAGTCTAGTATTTTGAGTTTTATTTTCTTCAGTTAGCCTTTGTTTTTTCCTTTTCTAATTGGTTAATTTTACTTTTAGAGGAGTTGATTTCTTTTATAATAATATGGTCAATTTTACTTTCAGTTTTAGCATGACTCTCATTTCATTTCTTCATTTTTCTTCTTCTCTTTGGTTTTTAAAATTCTTTTTGCCTCTTCCAAGAGATCCTTTTGGATCTGAGAGCAAATCATAAACCGCTTTGAGACTTCGCATGTGGGAATTTTGTCACTCAAACCTTGCTTTCTCAGCTGGGTTTGTTGCCTTCACTGTTGGCCTGCTGAGTTGGGACCTGAGCTTCATGGTAGCTAAGAGCCTCCCCTGGCCTTCTATCTCTCCTTGGGTTACAATTCCCTTTTGCTCTCTTGGAACAAAAGTTTCCTAAATTTTCTCTAATATATCCAATTCAAAAGTTCTTTCACTTTTTGTGGGTACTGTCAAATTAGGAACTGTTTAGAGGCTTTGTTCAAGCTTGTTGTACCAGTCTTCTGGAGTTCATAGAATGCTTTCTGTATTGGGGCTGAGGTCTTCACTGTTGGCTGTACTGCCAGGCTGTTGATCTGGGAGTTGTTCTGTGACTGAGTCACTCATAGGCTTCCCAATTCCCTTTCTATGCTGGACTGTGCTCCCTTTTACTCAAGTGAGAAAGACCTTTCCTACAGTCCATCCATGATAATTTCAACTGAACAGTTTTTTTCATTTTATCTTTTTTGTGGGTTCTGTCACTTTAGTGACTGTTTAGAAGCTTCATTTAATTTGTTTCAGAAGGAAACTGGGAAAAGCTCACGGAACTTCCGAGCTTTCTCCATCATCTTGACTCCACTCAAGAATTCTGAAAAAAGATTTTCACAAAATAGAGTATTATTTCCTTTTAAAATCAGAGAGCGGGTCAGTGAAGTGGTGCAGTGGATAGAGCACTGTCCCTGGAGTCAGGAGTACCTGAGTTCAAATCTAGACTCAGACACTTAATAAATAGCTAGTTATGTAGCCTTGGGCAAGCCACTTAAACCCATTGCCTTGAAAAAAAACCTAAAAAAAAAAACAAATCAGACAGTGCAGAAATAAAAGTTACTTTCCTTAAAATATTAAGTAGTGTCTATCTACAACTGTCAAAAAGCATCATTTGTATTGAGGTATCATTTGTACTGGAGAAGTCAAAAACCTTCCCAATAAAATCATTCTGAAGCAAAGATACTTATTATAATCACTTCTATTCAATATTGCACAGAAAATGTTAGCTATAGCAATAAGAAGAGGAAAGTAATTGAAGTAATTAAGTAATGAAGAAACAAAACCAGCACTACAGATGTTATGATAGTATGCTTAGAGAATCCTAGAAAATCAAATAAAATTACTTGAAATAATTGCCAATTTTAGCAAATTTACAGAAAATGAAGTAAACTCAAATAAATCATTGGCATTTCAATTTGTTACTAATGAATCCCAGAAGAAAAGATAGAAATTGAAATTGAAATTCCATTTAAAATAACTGCAGACAAAACAAGATTCTTGGATGTTACAAGTCCAGAAACAAAATGAATACATTTGCAGAACACGTTTCACACAAATAATATTAGATCTAAACCACTGGAAAACTGTCAATTGCTCATGGAAAGGCTGAGCTAATATAATAAAAATGTTAATTCTACCCAAAGTATGTTACTTATACAGTTCCATCAATCAGACTACCAATCAGACTACCAATCATTTTGGGGCAGCTAGGCGACACAGTGAAAAGAGCACCAGTCCTGTCAGGCGGAACTAAGTTCAAATGCAACCTCAAATACTTAATAATTACTTAGCTGTGTTACCATGGGCAAATCACTTAATCCAATTGCCTTGCAAAAACCAAAAATAATAATGACTTTATAGAGCTAGAAAAATAGCAACAAAATTCATCTGGAGGAATAAAAGTTCAAGAATATCAATTTAGGGGGCTGCTAAGTGGCACAGTGGATAGAGCACTGGCCCTGGAGTCAGGAGTACCTGAGTTCAAATCTGCTCTTAGACACTTAATAATTACCTAGCTGTGTGACCTTGGGCAAACCACTTAACCCCATTGCCTTGTAAGAAAACCTAAAATAAAGAATACAACTTTTAAATATTGAAAGTAATAAGCTTTGGTCTTCATTAACCTCCAAAGTTACTTTTCAGGAAATGGATGGTATTTTTGCTTCATAAATCTTTTATACTTGGTTTTTAGTTCTGAAATGATTAAGTCCATCATGGTTGATTATCAACCACATACTGATGTTAGTGTTTACTATGTTCTTCTGGTTCTGCTCATTTCATTCAGCATCAATTCATGCACATCTTTCCAGGATTTTCTGAAATCCTGTCATTTTTATATCGTTCCATCACATACATATGTTGACCAATTTAATAAGGTGACAATTCTACCCATATTAATGACTTAGTTTTTGCAAGGCAATGGGGTTAAGTGGCTGCCCAAGGCAACACAGCTAGGTAATTATTAAGTGTCTGAGATCAGATTTGAACTCAGGTATTCCTGACTCCAGGACCAGTGCTCTTTCCACTGTGCCACCTAGCTGCTCCCATCCCCATGACTTAGGTATTCTCAGAAATAGGATAATACAAAACAGCTCCAAAGGACTCATGATGAAAAATGCTATCAACATTCATAGAAATAACTGTTAGAGTCTCTCTCTCTCTACATATATAAATATATATATATATATGTATATGTATATGAAATGAGGCATTTTATTTTTCACTTTTTGCAGTTTTCATTTTTTAAACATATGTCTGATGATTTTTTTAATAATAAAATTTGGGGATTTAATATTGCCAGGTCACCTTCCTTTGTATTTGTTTTCTATAATTCCCTTCCTATTCTTTACCTTTTGGCAAAGTTTGAGTGGATGTGATTTTTTTGGTAGTTTGAGTGGAATTGCACTAAATAAATAATATCTCCCTCACAGTTTTTTTTAAGGATAATTATCAGAAAAAATATTGTATATTTCTTTGAAAACCTTGAAGTGCTATAGAATTGCTAGTTGTTACTGTTTGCTTGAGTTGAGTGAGGAACATCTAAGGATAGAAATTCAGAGTTAAAAACATAAAAGAAAGCTTTATTTCCCTATGGAGATCATTTATAGCTCTTTTTATTAAATTGAGTAGAAATATTTTCTGGTAACAACTCATATCTGGGACTATTCACTCAGCCTGAGAATGGAAGTAAATTTCCAGTATGTAACCTAAAAAACATAGGAATTTCAAACTAATTCATTGACAACTTCTGGATTTGAACTCAGATACTCCTGACTCCAGGGCCTGTGCTCTATCCACCGCACTACCTAGTCACCCCTGATAGATATTTTCAAAAGCATTATGCTCCTTAGGGATGTGCTTGTGTCTAAAGAGAAACGATGATAGATTTATGTGAAGTTAATTATTGAGTCCTCACATGTTTATGGGCTTAAAGATATATTTATATTCCTTATTTCAATATGACCTTAAACTTGTCATTTTCCCTCTATTTCCCTCAGTTCCTCACCAGCATAATTATGGAATTGGACTACATGATCTCTAATGTTCCTTTTAGATTCAAGACATGAAATACATGAGATTTTATTATCTGTCTGTTTCAACATATACACAAAATGTCTATCATAATGTTTGTTCTGATTAAGATTTTGTTGTTTCCAAGAAACCCACTTCATCAGCATCCTGAACTGAGAAACTCTTTGTACTGAAAGATATATATGATTGTTAAATTACTTTTTAAGAGTGAATGAAAAATTGGAAAAAAAAGTAATTCAATGCATTTGGGACTGTGAAAGTTGGTGATAAATTGTGGGTCAGGTGTCTGTTAAGTGTTACAATATGAGATAAAACTGAAGTTAAATCTCTCTACATGGGCCAGAAGAGAGTAAATAAATCTCAGGTGATCACAAAATTACTTTAAAATTCTACAGTTTTTGGAGCTATTTGGAATTCTGCGATCTAAATTGATAGCAGTAGATATATTCTAGGGGAGGCAAATATCGTTGCCTATGATTATCAGCATTGGTCACTTTTTTAAAAAATAAACAAAAGTTTTTCTGTTAGAGCATAGCATGATATAGAGATATACTTTAAAATTTTACTGGGTCTTTATTATCACTTCTTGCTTTATAATTTCAGTTTACAACTTCATGGAATCTTTTTCACTAAATCTAAGTGAAAGAATATTCAACCAGTATTTATTCAAATGAATTAATCCTCTTTCCCCATATTGGATACTGAGATAATAATAATGGATTTTTGTGATATTTAGTAGGCATACCTTGAAAAATTCATTTGATTGAATAAATAAGTTTTAGAAATAGTATTCTGTTGAAGAATTGAGAAAAATATGCATAATGTAATTAGGCTCAACACATTACCAAGCTCTCTCCCACAAGAATTACAATAACAATAGCAACAAAATCAAGGAAGAGAACAAGACTGAGAAATGACTGAGAAATTAAAATCCAGAGGCTACTGAAGACTTAATCAGCAAGTGATCACTTTGTACCTTATTATGATCTGTATTTTTCCCAAACACACAGGGAAAATAATTTCTTTAAAAACTCAAATTATGTCTGGAAGGAAATTACCTTTATTGAAAAAGAGAGTAAAACAAAAAGATTCTTTTTAATCTGCATAAGAAGAAACAAGCCTTCCAGGAATTCCACATCGCTGACAATGGCCACTGGAGGATCCAGAAGATAGGATCAGTGTTATAAAGTCCTATAACTGGCCTGGGCTTCTAGAAAATTGGCTTTGAAATGTAGGAATTTCCTGAAGAGCAAATTATCAGAGAAAGAAATCTGAGCAAAATTCACTTTCAGCTGGTGGGGGCCCAAGAAACAGACAGGCAGAGGTGATTTCATCATCTTTGTGCTTATAGACCAATATTACTGGACAGGTAGAGGTCACCCCGATGAAAATCTGCTTGCCCCAAAAGATGGATAAACAGGTCCCAAATCTGGTACATAGATTGCACATCCCAGAAACAGTTACCAGCCCCAAATGCAGTGAATTTATCCAACAGCTAAATCAAATTTTTATAACAAAGACAAAAATCATGTGGCATGATTGTTGTCCTTTACCTCTGAAAACATGAACTTTGGGAGAGGGACAAACAAACAAACAAAACAACCAATAAAACAAGCAGTTAATGAGCCTGCTCTTCATGTTGGCAAATCTACACTCTGGTATATTGGAACCAACATTTGCTGAAGATTCTCATTCAGTGTAGTAATAGAGATTCCTACAATAATGATAAAGATGAAGAGTACTTTGTATGTTGCGTGAATTAATAAAAATGACTAAAAAATAAAGGTTCAAGCTTCCAAGTGTATTGATTTATTAAGTAATGCATGTCAATTATATAACATAGCAGAGTTAGGCCTCCTCAAGTTGGCAATAGACCTGAATAAAGGAGTAGGATGATTTTTATACATAAAAAGAAAACAACAGGTTATAACCTGTTATAACTAGGATATAGAAAAAAGTAATCAGATTTTTAATTAGAGAAACAATTAGAGATTTTCTAAGTTTGACAGGAGTTGAGTGAGTTGAGAGAGTTTAAAGGGGGAAGAGTAAGTGGGAAAATAAGAAATGGGGATGTCATTCATTCCTCAGAATTGGAAAACAGAAAGAATTTGATAAGATAAAATCAATTTGCTTCACCCAATTCCAACAATTCTCTCAGTCTCCCACTTTGATTCATGGAAGTGGAAACTGACCTTCTTACTTCATGGATCACTAATCTCTAAGCCAAATATATGAAGTTTTCGATGTGCTTAGGGTCGCTATCCACAACACACTTCTTGCATAGCTTAGTAGAATAACTAAAACAGCATCTAAAAATAATAATGATATATACAAATATTGTTAAATTAACTCTATAGGTGAACTAACTCAGACTACAGATAAAACTACTTAGAGGGCTTGACTGATTTTGAGAAGGCATATTTGCTTAGTACCAAGGTAACCAGGAAAAGGTGACATAAACAGCATAAAAAATTCCAAAGTAATAAAAGTATAGTCATCAATATTAAATAACATGAAATAAAATCTCCTCATAACTTACTCCTAATATTCATTTAATCAACACATTTTGATGAGTCCCAGATGTTCCAGTTCTAGCCCTTGGAAATAGCTTCTTTTGGACACTCTGGAATAATAGGACTCATTCTCAGGACAGCTCTGAAAGTGACTCCAGTTCCAAAACACTTGAATTTCTAAATATTCCTGTAAGAATTAGTAAAAATACAATTCCTAAATTTTGTTTTCGAAACATGAAAATTTATGTTTTTATGTTCTACATGCTTTTTCTTCCTCTACCTGCTTTAAGTGTCTAAAAATCATGAAGGTCTGACTTGTAAAAGAAAACATTTTTTAAAAATTTAAAGCTATTAGATTATTTAAAAAGAGAAAATAATGTCTCTTTCCAATTATCGATGAAATTAACACATAGAATCCTCAATGCAATTTCTAGAATTTATATTAAGACAATAAAATTCTATTTTCCATATTTGAAAACCAATTAAGAAGATAATTGTCAACCTGCTTTCTTATAACTAGGTTCTATAATTATCTGCATTTTCTATCTGTATATCCATCTCTGTCTCTCTCTCTCTGTCTCTCTCTCTCTCTCTCTCTGTATCTAGCTATTCTCTATTCATATAGTACTCATGCAAAGTAAGTTCATCCTGTTACTTTCACAAATTTTATTATTCAATTTGATTAGAAAACTTTTACATTACATTTGTCGTATTACTTTGTTTAAGTCGCATTTAGGAGGATATCATTCCTATAATATAATTTGACCACAAACAGTATATTTAGAATTGTCCTTTCAAAACATCTGCTATTCACTTTCTGAGATTATAGAAATATTCTTTGAATAGAAAAGACATAACCATAGATAAACTCATCCCCACAAAGGCACATATTGAGCTAACATATTCCATAACAGTGAAAAATACTCCCTTAGCTCGGCTCAGTTCCAGGCATGAGTAATATCTGATAGCCAATTATGTGGTAAAGCTCCACAATGTTCATAGGGTATTAATGCTGAGTTTTATGCTGAACCAAGTGAGCAAAATCCCTGGTCAGGAAGGACATTATATCATTATATATATATATATATATATATATATATATATATATATATATATATATATACACATATATGTATGTACATACATATATATATACATATGTATATATATGTATGTACATACATATATATGTGTATATATATATATATATATATATATATATATATATATATATATATATATATATATATATTAAAGAAATGGAGTCAAGAAGACTGGATCCTTAGACCTTATTCAATGCCTGAATTGTCACTCAGTTTTTCCCTGGATAGATATATATTAGCAGCTCTCAGAGTATATCATATATCATTTTCTCCTTGAATGGTGAAGTGTTGTATTCATAACATTTCAAATAATCAGACCTGATATAAGACTCAAAAAATATAAGATTTCATTTACAAAAAGGTTTAGCTCAAATTGCAAATTTCCACTAATAATAATTTATGACTTGCATATTATTTTTTCATATTTTATTAATAACTACATGTCATTTATTCTTTCCTACTAAATCAAAATTAACCCAATTCTGGGGTTTCAGAAATATAAGAAATAAAAGTGAGTTCATAAAATATATTGAAGCTAAATCTTTTAACCTCCATTTTCATAAATTTTGTGTGATAGTCAACAATTTACAAATAAAACTCACATTTCATATAATAAACATATAAATATATTTTGACAAAGAGAGGGAAAGGGGATCCTATTTTCTTGTGTCTAGGTTCTCTTCAGTACTTTAGATTTGTGCATTAAATAGTCAGTAGGATTGAAATGACTCTACCTTAATACAAAGTCTCAAAGAGCATCACAAATAAAAACACCTTACGGGATCTATTCATCCCCTCAAAAATTATTAATAATTAATATCTGCTTTAAAATATTACCATTAAATACTGACATTTTCAAGTATCTTTTAGCTTCTTGTAATTGGTCAATTCACATCTAGCACAATCCAGATTTAAAAAGAACTTATACATCTAACAACATTTCTGACACAATATATAAAATATGAAAATATCAGTTGATATTATTTCATCCTGAAGCATTTCCAAATGATCTGAAATAAAACCTAAACAAGAAATTCAGCATCATTTAATTACAAATGAAAAGATATTGGGGCAGCTAAGGTGACATAGTGGAAAGAGCACCAGCCATGGAGTCAGAAGTACCTGAGTTCAAATCTGCCCTCAGACACTTAATAATTACCTAGCTGTGTTTCCTTCGGTAAACCACTTAACCCCATTTGCTTTGCAAAAAAAAAAAACCACAAACCTAAAAAAAAAAAATTGAAAGATATTATTTCTCCATACTGGACCACCAATCTGATATAGTGTTTTCATATTATAAAATCAAAAAATGATAAGTTAAAATTTATATAATGCTTACCCTATTCTAGACATTGTCAGTAAATTCACAATTATGTCATTTTGATCTGTACAATAACACTGGAAATTGAGTATAATTTATATAACAGTAAACTGAGATAAATAGAGATAAGGTAACTTGTTTAAGGGGGAAGAGAGGTAAGGGAGGAATAGAATTTAGAACCTGAAAGAAAAAATGTTAAATATTTGTTTATCATATAATTGGGGGAAGAAATATTTTTGTGTATTTAGCTGATAAATTTCTGAAACAGGCATGTAACTCAAATTTCCTGGCATTTTTCTAGGCTTTTTATTTTTTATTTTTTGCTTTTGATGCAGCCATTAACAAGAGAACACATTTCACTACATCAGATTTTAATTACAGGATAAATTTTAATCAAATCAAATGTGGATAAGCAACCACAAAATCAAAATTTCAATTTCCCTGTACTGTTAGGTACTTGTTCTTTAAAATTTAGATCCCAGAACTAGAAATCACTTTATTTTAAATGTTTGTGGTAGCACATTCACCTTTCCATAAATTTTCTATTTTCTTCTTTCAAAAGTCATCCATATTGCCAAATCAGTTCTTTTCATATTCATAGTCTTGTCCTACCTTCTCTTTTCCCATCTCTCTTCAATTTTAACCCCAGGAAGATGATAAAAAATTCTGTCTGGAATTTCTAATTCTTTGCTTTGAATTTCAGTTGATCCTAAACACTCCAGCAGTACTTCCCTTAAACGTATTTCTTTAATCTTGATTTGCTGATCATATTCCAAACTAACAAAATTATCTTCATTTGTGATATTTATTAAGCAACTAAGATTAATTAAAATGTTGTTACCTTTTTGGCTTCCTAAGAGTTTACAATTGCATGATTTGTTTCTACTATTCTTTGAGGACCTTGTCTCTAATTTATCTAAACAACTAATTTTGTTATATAAGGCTTTGAACATTCTATTTGAGTTTTACTAGAAGACATTTCTAGTTCTTGGATTCCTCCTGCCTTCCAACCCCATCATTGTAATTATCCATTCCCCATTATTCAGAAAAAGTTCTATATCCAAGCATCTTGGTGGGGAAGAGAATGCTTTCCATTTTTAGTTAAATTTTATTTATTTTTAACTTGTTCCCTTATTTAAACAAATGAAGAAATGGTTAATACTAGGTATTGCAAAGTGTAAATCATTTTATTTCCCCCTTCAATCCCGAGATTAATTTCAAGCTAAAATCATTTATTATACTTAAAAACTTGGTCTTTCTCAATCTTTATGGAAAAATATTATAATTACTATTTATTGACTGTCACTGAACTGTTGAAAGGAGTTGCAGTCATCATAGTTGATCCATCTTACAATGTTGCTGTTAATGTGAACAATGTTCTTCTATTTCTATTCACTTTATTCATCATCAGTTATAGATTTTTCTATAAGTCTACTCACTCATGATTTCTTACAGAAAAATAACACTCTATAACACTCTTATACCATTACTTGGTCAGCCCTTCCCAGTTGATGAGCATTTCCTTATTTTCCAATTATTTGCCACCCTGCCAAAAAAAAAGCTACTATAAATATGTTTGCACATATGTGTCTTTCCCCCTTTTTATGATCTCTTTTGGATAAAAATTTAGCAGTAGTATTACTGAATCAAAAGGTATATGCAGTTTTATTGTTGGGCATAGTTCTAAATTGCTCTCTAGAATGGTTCTATCAATTCACAACTCCAGCAACAGAGCATTAATGGCTCAGTTTCCTTATATCCTTTCAACTTTGATAATTTCCATTTTTTTGTCTTCTTGGGCAACCTGATAGGTCTGGGGTGGTAACTCAGATTTTTTAAATTTCATTTAGCATTTGCATTCTTTCTAATCTAAGCTGCATTGGGGTTTTTGTGAAAAACTATTTTAGTTTAAGTAGTCAAAATCATTCATTTTGCTTTTTGTAATGTTCTCTATCTCTTGTTTGTTCATGAAGTTCTATTTTCTTGATAGAAAGGATGACTGATAGTCTATTTCTTGTTCTTCAGATTGACCTATGATGTGGTTCTATGCCTGGTTTTTTGCATACTATTTTCCAATTTTCCCAGCAGTTTTTGTCAAATAATTAGATCTTATCCCAGAAGTTGGAATCATTTGGTTTATCATATAGTAGATTATTGTAGTAATTTATGACTTTTTCTTTTGTACCTAATCTGTTCTGCTGATCTCCCTCTATTTCTTAGTCCATGCCAGACAGTTTTGATTACTGCCATTTTATATAGTTTAAGATCTGGTACAATTATGAGTCCTTCTTTGCAGTTTTTTTCTTTTTTGTATTAATTTAATATTTATTCTCATTTTGTACAAATAATGTTTTTTATACATTAATAAAATATTCTTGTTTAAGAGTAAACATATAGACTCACTTGAGTAAAGGGGAGAGAAAAAAATTAAAATTAAAAAAATGATAGTAATAATTGTAGGTATGGCCAGGTGGCACAATGGACAGAGCACCAGCCCTGGAAACACGAGCACCCGAGCCCACATCTGGCCCCATACACCCAATAATCACACAGCCTTGTGACTTGCAAGCCTCCTGAACCCCACTGCCCTGCAAAAAACAAAAAGAAAAAGAAAGACCCAAAATAAAATAAAATAGTAATAATAGTAGGGGTGGCTGGGTGGCAGACAGAACATTGGCCCTTGAGACAGGAACACCTGGGTGGAAATGCAGCCTCAGACATCCAAACATCACCCAGCTATGTGGCCCCAGGCAGGCCACCCAGCACCATTTGCCCTGCACCATCCCCCAAAAATAATGATACTAAAAAAGTGCTTCAGTCTTTGTTCAAACACCAATAACTCTGTCACAGGTGCATCATATTCTTTATGATAATTCCAAGGCAAAAGTTACTTCCATATTTTTCCACCATTGCCATTGCTGATCACAACTCCTTTCGTTTTTCTCCACTACCATGTACTACATTTTCTCTCTCCTTTCACTCTGACTCTGCTGTAGGGTCGCTGAGTGGCACAGCAGACAGATCCCTGGCCCTGGGGCCAAGAGGCCCTGAGGAACCCTACCACCCCTTAGGCCCAGCATCCACCTGGCCCTATGGTCCCGTACAGGACATCCAATCCCAGCCACTTGCAAAAAATAAAAAAGAAAATGAATTATATGTGACCACCCTCCCACCATGGTCCATGCTCTCCTCCATCACTCACATCCCCCCTTCCCCCTATCCCTCCCCTTCTTCTTACTCCAGATGCCTATACCCCATTGAGTATATATGCTGTTTCCTCTCCTAGCCACCTCTGATGAGAGCAAAGGTTCCCTCATTCCCCCTTTCCTTCCCCCCTTCTATATCATTGTAATAGATCATTGTAATAAAGAAAAATCTTATTATATGAAATATCTTGGCCTATTTCCCCTTTCTTTTGTCTTTATCCCATTACATTTCCCTTTTTTTTTCCTATTGACTCCATTTTTACACCATATTTTATCTTCGAATGCGGCTTTCTCCTGTGCTTCAACTATAAAAGCACCCTCTACCTGCTGTATTAACTGAGAAGGTTCATATGAGTATTATCAGTGTCATTTTTATATACAGGAATACATGCAGTTCATCATCATTAAGTCCCTCATATCTTCCCCTTCTTTTCCACTCTCTATGCTTCACCTGAGTCCTGTATCTGCAGATCAAACCTTCTGTTTAGCTCTGGCCATTCCAAAAGGAACATTTGAAATTACCCTCGTTTAATGAAAGTCCATCTTTTTCCCTGGAAGAGGACATTCAGCCTTGCTGGGTAGTTGATTCTTGGTTGCATTCTAAGGTCTTTTGCCTTCCTTCTGGTATGTTATATTCCAAGTGCTATGAGCTTCCAATGTAGCTGCTGCTAAGTCCTGTGTGATCCTGACTGCATCTCCACGATATTTGAACTGTGTCCTTCTGTCTGCTTGTAATATTTTCTTTTTGACTTGGGAGTTTTGGAACTTGGAAATAATATTGCTAGGGGTTGGTTTTTTGGTATCTCTTTGTTGGGGGGATCGGTGGATTCTCTCCATTTCTATTTTGCCCTCTGCTTCTAGGATATCAGGGCAATTTTTCTGTAGTAATTCTTTGAAAATGATGTCAAAGCACTTTTCCTGATCATGACTTTCAGGTATTCTATCTTTCCTTAGTCTGTTTTCCATATCAGTTTTTTTTTTCAATGAGATATTTCACATATTCTTCTAATTTTTCATTTTTTTTGGTTTTGAAGTATTGATTCCTGATTTTTGGTAAATTCATCAATCTCCCTGAATTCTATTCTTTGTCTGAAGTATTTGTTCTCCTCAGAGAGTTTTCTTATCTCTTTTTCCATCTGGCCAATTTTGCTTTTTAAAGCATTCTTCTCCTCCATAACTTTTTGAACTGTTTTATCCATTTGACCTAAGCTGGTTTTTAGCATGTTATTTTCTTCAGCATTTTTTTGGATTTCCTTGACTAGGCTGCTGACTTCATTTTCATGTTTTTCCTGCATCTCTCTCATTTCTTTTCCCAGTTTTTTTCTTCTAACTTCCTCATTTGATTTTCAAAGTCTTTTTTGATCTCTGTCATAGCCTGAACCCAATTTCTGTTTTTTCTGGGAGTCTTCAGATGCAGGAGCTTGTGCTTCCTAATCTTCAGACTGAGTTTTTTTATCCTTCTTGCATTCATTTGCAAAATATTTCTCAATGGTGTTCCTCTTTTTTCTCTGCTTGCTCATTTTCCCAGCCTTACCCTGTTTTCTGGGTGCTTCCTAAGCTTTTGGGACACTCCCACAAGGGTCTCAGTGTGTGAGGCTCTGCCCTCCCTACTGATCTGTGAATGACCATAAGTGCCCCCCTCTGCCATGTGGCTGAGGTGGGGTCCTGCTGTTCTATTGGGGGGGCCTAGACTGCGATCAGGATGTGAAAGTGGTCAGAGCCCCAAAGTCCTCTTCCAGGGGCAGAGGACAGAGCTCTGCAGTCTCTCTTCACTCCCCTCCATTGAACCTAGGTTTAATGGGCTCATGCCCTGGCGGCTCTTGCTTACTGGCTCTGCCTGCTTCTGTTTCCTGGATCAGGGCTGTGTTGGCCAGGCTGCTCCCTGTGTGCCCTGAGGGCTGGGCTCCACCTACTAGCTCTGGCAGAGGTCCCCCGCCAATTTGTGCCCAGTGCTCCCCCTGGGTATAGCACAGTATACTCCCCCACTGCTGTGAGCCGGGGCTCCCAGCACTCTGGGGCTGCCCCCGGGAGCCTGCAGTTCTTTTGCTCTGGCAGGCTACCCCTCTGGTGGGCCGCCCCTCCTACCCCAGGGAGCAGAGCCTTTCTGTTCTTTTCCAGGTTACCTTGAGTAGGAGAACTGCCTCACTGGAACCCTCTGTGGGTTCTGTCTCTAGAAAATTTTCTTAGAGTCCTTAGTTTATACCTTTTATGAGAGAGCTCCTAAGACTGGATCCTTTCTTGTTGACATCTTAGCTCCGCTCCTCTTTGTGTGTGTGTGTGTGTGTGTTTTCAGGATTTTGCAAGGCAATGGAGTTAAGTGACTTGCCCAAGGCCACACAGCTAGGTAATTGTTCAGTGTCTGAGGCCAGATTTGAACTCAGGCACTATGGACTCCAGGGCCAATACTCTTTCCACTATGCCACCTAGCCACCCCTAAATATATGTTTAATGTTGAAATTACTTCCTTATCTTTAGTATCTTTTTAAAAAGATGTAAGTCCCTTCATTATGTCTATTATTGAATCTATTTTAGCTTTGCTTTGTCTGAGATGAGCAGTGCTACTCTGATTTTTTTTACTTCAGTTGAAGCATAATGAATTCTGCTTTAGACTTTTACCTTTTACCTTGTGTGTATCTTTCTACTTCAGATGTGTTTTCTGTAAAGAACATATTCTAAGATTCTGTTTTTTAATTTATTCTACTATATAATTCCATTTTATTGGACAATTCATACTTTTGCAGTAATCCTGTCTTCCCCTTGTGTGTATTTTTCTTTTTCCTTTCCCTTTATCCCTCCAAACTAATGTTTCCTTCTGACTGCTGCCTGTTGATCAACTCTCCATTCTCTCAGTCCTCTTCCCTTTTCTTCTCCTTTTCCCCTTTTACTTTTTTACTTTTAGTCTATTTTATTCTTACTTTTACTTTTTCCCTCCCTTTTATCAGCATCTTCTTCTTCTTCTTCTTCTTCTTCTTCTTCATCTTCTTCTTCCTCTGTCTTTCCCCTTTCCCCTTTTAGTTCCCCGTAAGGTAGGAAAAATTTCTAAACCTAATTGGGGAATGTTTGTTTTTCTCTCTTGGGGTCAAATCTGGTAAGATATACTCACCCACTCCCTTCTTTCTGTCTATTATAATTGGTCTTTGTGCCCCGGTATAATCATTCATGTCTTACTGGTTTTATACCTGTCTTGTGCCCACAAACTCTGTCATGGTATCCTCCTTTTACTTGTCTGAATAGAAGTACAAATCTCAAGGGTTGATTTATTGATTTAGAAGCATTATTATTGTCTCATTATAACTACATACCTACAACCACTTTCCAAGGATACTCCCCTCAGCTGTCCCAGCAGAAATACAATTCTCCAAAGCAATAAGCATCAAGAAATTATAATCATTTTGTACTCATGCCTTCTGTCCAATACACTCCCTTCAATGATTCCCTCTAGAAATACTATGCTTTTGAGCTTAAGTATCATGTAGGTCATCATCACTTTCATGATCAATTTATACCCACTTTTTTCCTCAGCAAACTTATTTCAACTATCCCAAGAGAAATATAATTCTCAAGAGTTATGTGTTGGGATGCACACACTTTAATTTTATTAGATAACATTTTCTCCCTGTTTACCTTTCTGCACAACTCTTGAGTGTTATTAAATGACGATAAAATTTTCTGTTCAGTTTTGGTCTTGTTAATCAGATAATTTTAAAACTTCTCTATTTCATTGAAAATCCACATTTTCTCTTGAAATAATTTTACAGAGAATTTGATTCTTGATTATAATCCAAGTCTTTTGCCATATTATTTTACAGGGCCTCTGATCCTTTAATATTCTAAATGTTATATTTTTGTGTTGTGTCTTTGACAGAAATGTTATTAATTTTGACAAAAGCAAAAGGGCTGAATGAGATGTATTATTTTAATCCAACTCCTTAATATAATCTAAAAGGAGCCAGAAATGGACTAGAGGGAAAACAACAACTGCAAATAATAATAACAAAGTATATTATGATTAAAGGATTCATAGAAGAAAATTAAGTTACAAAATGAAGTGATCAAACATTGAAGGAAAAATACAATACACCCACAGAATGGAAGAAATCAATTTGAAAGTTTGAATGAAAAATCATTTTTTTTAAAAAACCTCTTATGTAACACCTACAAATGATAATGAGATAAGTGAAATAAATTTTATAATTATTCAAAGGATTATTTAAATTTATGTTTTAGATTAATTTCCTATCTTTGCATAATAGACACTTTTGTGAAATGAGCGGTGTAATAGGCAAAGATTATACTAAAAATTTAAGAGCAACATTCCAAAAATATATACCTATACATACTTATATATGCAAATATGTGTTTATGCATATATATATAGTGTTAATGTATGTATCTATATGCTACATATAGGTATATGCATATAGACACCTATCTATATAATGTATATAAGAATGATACATGTAGGCATTTTCCAAAACAAAGTCTATATACAAATTGTGTTATCACCATATTATAATTCAGTTCATCTAAAACAAATAGTTATTTTACTCTATTTTAACTACAATAGAAATCAATTATTTTATTCAAACAAAATTACTGTAATTTTAAAATGAATTAAAAGAATCATATACAAGAAATATTTAAGCAAAGGTTAGATAACCAATTATAGGGTAAGTTTTAAAGAGAATTTTCACTTGGACATGCTTTGGAATAGATAATTTTGTCTGTGGAAATAAAATAATAATATTATGTTAAAATAAGACAAAAATAAAAACTGCATTTGTAGAAAGACATTCACACATTTCAAGGGGAAAAAGGGAAAATTTAGAAGGGATTTATCCTGATACTATTATATCAAGTTTGATAACTACTTAACATTTATATTAACCAAATAGAGTATATAAATTTGACTTAGAACCAAGCAACATGATAGCCCAATATTTGACAACCCCTAAATACAAGCATCTCAAGAGGCAGAGATAGAGATAGAGACAGAGACAGAGACATAGAGAGACAGCTGACAGAGAGAGAGAGAGAGAGAGAGAGAGAGAGAGAGAGCAGACAGAAAGACAGAAAGAGTCGGGAATGCTTCATCACCATCAGTTTCTATAGAATAATTAAGCATTAAAATGGGTAGGGGTGAAGACTGAGTAGTTATTGTGCTGTATCAATGAAATTTTACTCTGTTTGGAGTGGAGATGAAAGTTTAGTGTTGTTTAAAACAGTTAATTTTACTATTACTATATGCAAATTTTTGAATCCAAGTGAATCTCTGTGACCATCAGTTTTCTGAAAGAAATTTGAAATGTAATGGATTTAGAAAAAATTAATAGGGCCAATCTTAGCGCAACTAAATTCATTCTTATTAGTGCAGTCACTAAGAATACAACTATGTAAGTGATAAACCATCCTAAAGGTAATCAATAAAGAAAAGAGGACCTCCTTACCTCCTTGCCCATCCCCTCCTTCTCTTTCCTTTTGACAACATCTTAATTAATTTTCTCATCACTTTCTCATCTGGACCTATTATAGATATGTTTCAGCTTTACTTGGAATTCCTAATCTATTAGATTAACTTTAAAACTGTTCTATGACTTGTCAAACATGCTGCATGAACCTAACCAACATGATGTCAAATGTATAAAATAGAATATTATAGCCAAAATTGAGAAGAAAAGACATATTTTGATCAGCTCTTATTTTAATCTATCTCTATCTGTAGTTTACATGTAGTTCTCAAGAGAGTGTTCTCAGGAATTCATGCAGTGATGTCTTATAGCCTGATAGCAAAAATGTAAAAAAAAAAAAAACTCCGAGAAAAAAGGGTGTGTGGGATGGACTGAGGAGGTGACAGGAAAATCATCTCTTCCAATTGCCATTTGCTTCTATGATGCAATAGAAAAAAATTAAGTAATTAACTCAATTTCTCTAAGACTCTAATGGAAAGAAAATATTTGGATTCTTATTTTAATAGTTATCTGATGTTTGCAAGTTTAGTTCACTACTCTTCAATTGTTTTATTGTAAAATGAACATACAAAATAATTTTAAAAATCTAATTCATGTGAAAAACCTCATTAATAATTAAATGAGAGCTATATATGTATATATATAATTAAGAATCATTATCAACTATTATTATCAATTCTTATTAGTTTCCCTAAAACATTACAACAAATTTAACTGTTTATTTTCTTTAAATTCATGACATTGTATCAAGATTTTATCTATGTATTAAATATATAACTATATCTAGATAGAAATATAGATAGATAGATAGATAGATAGATTGATTGATAGATGGTAAATAGAGAGATGATATATAGATCTGTGATTTTCAGTAAATTCCTCCATAAATGGAATTAAACATCTGTTCTCCAACTTCAGACTTAGATCAATGCAAAAATAAAATGCAATAGTTTTTAATTGATTTGCAAGTTACTCCAAGCATGTGTCAGACATGTATCAAAGGCTTAAAGGGAATCTGGACTTGGCAATATGGGACTTGCATTGAAATGCCAGTGCTGTTACTCACTATAAACAGGTAGACAACATAACCACTCTGGGCTTTTTTATCCCTCAAAATAATGGATTATTATTATTAGTAGTAGTAGCAGAGCATTAAAAATTCACAATCAGATACAGGAATGTGGATGCATTAAATGAAGCAATAAAAATTGTAGGTTATAAAAGACTATGAAAAGATAGATATAAAATTAACTAGAAACTGAATAACTTTTAAAGAATGTATATCAAACAACAAATCATAGAAATAATAAATGATTTCATCCAAGACAATAACAATAATGAGACAACATATGAAAACTTAATGTCAAAGTGATTATTTGAGGAAATTTTATATCTTTAAATACTTAGATGAATAAAATAGAGAAAAGATAAATGAATTAGAAATATAAATAATAAAAACCTATTAAAAGAACAAATTAAAAATTCCCATTAAATACCCAATCAGAAATTCTTAAAATCAAAAGGGAGAGGGGCGGCTAGGTGGCATAGTGGATAAAGCACCGGCCTTGGAGTCAGGAGTAAATGGGTTCAAATCTGGTCTCAGACACTTAATAATTACCTAGCTGTGTGGCCTTGGGCAAGCCACTTAACCCCATTTGCCTTGCAAAAACCTTAAAAAAAAAGATAAAAAAAATCAAAAGGGAGGTTAATAAAATTTAAAATGGGAAACTATTAAACTAATAAACTAAAAGTTGAGTTAAATAAAAACCAATGATATAGATAAACACTTGGTTAATTTGATCAAAATAAAAAGAAAGAAGAAAACCAAATTACCATTATCAAAAAAAGTATTAATTCAAGACCAATGATGATGAACTTTATTTTTTTATTTCTTTTAGGTTTTTTTTTTTGTAAGGCAAATGGGTTTAAGTGGCTTGCCCAAGGCCACACAGCTAGGTAATTATTAAGTGTCTGAGACCGGATTTGAACCCAGGTACTCCTGACTCCAGGGCCAATGCTTTATCCACTGTGCCACTGTGCTACGGTGATGAACTTTAAATAACAATTTGGAGCTATTTCGCTCAACTGTATGCCAATAAATCTGATAATCTAGTGATATATATATATATATGTACATATATACATATATATGTATATATGAATATCTACAAAAATATACATTTTCCAGTTTATCTGGTGAAAATAAGATACTTAAAAACCTATTTCAGAAAAAAAAATATGAAAAAGTCTTCAATGAACTAGAAAAAATCTCTAGGATCAAAGGGAAATCTACTGAACAAATAACAATTCCAATCATCTATAAACTATTTGAAAAAAGAGATTGACAAAGAAAGAGTTTTACCAAATTCCTTCTTTGGCATCAATATGGTGCTGATACCTAAACCAGGAAGAATCTAAACATACAAAGAAAATTGTAGACAATTTTCTAAATGATGATTGATGCAAAAATTTAAATAAAATTTTAATAAAGGTCTTATAGAAAATTATCACATGAATGATACACTATGATCAGATAGGATTTATATCATAATTTATATTAATAATGCATTATAGTTCAATATAAGGAAAACAATCAACTTTATTGATTATATCAGTAACAAAACTTAAAGAAATCATATGATTATCCCAACAAATGCTGAAAAAAATCTTTGACTGAATACCCCTGTTCCTATTAAAAACATTAGAGAGCATTGCAATAAATGCAGTTTTCTGTAAAATGATAAAAAGTATATATCTAAAACATCAGAAAGCTTTATATTTAATGGCAATAAACTGGAATCATTACCTATAAGATTTAGTTGATCAAAGGATGCCCATTATCACCACTATTGTGGTGTATTGTATTTAAAATTTTAGATGCAACAATGAGAAAAGAAAATAAATTGAAGGAATTATAATGGGCAATGAGGAAATAAACTTCCCACTCTTTGTAGATGATGTGATTGTATACTTAGTTGATCACAAAAAGTCAACTAAAAAACTCCTTGAAACAATTAAGAACTTCAGCAAAATTGAAGGATAGAAAATAAAGCCACATAAATCATCTGCATTTTTATTTCTATTTTTATTTTTTGCAAGACAATGGGGTTAAGTGGCTTGCCCAACGCCAAACAGCTAGGTAATTATTAAATGTCTGAGCCCAGATTTGAACTCAGGTACTCCTGATTCCAGGGCTGGTGCTCTACCCACTGCGCCACCTAGCCGACCTAATTCTATTTTTATTAACAGAGCTTAGTTGCAAGAGATAGAAATAGAAATTTCATTTAAAGTAACTAATGCAAAAATATAATATTTGGGAATCCATCTCCCAAGATAAACTCAGAAATTATATCAACTCATTTACAAAACAATTTTCACACAAATAAAGTCACATCTAAATAACTAGAAAAATGTCAATTTAATCAAATAAAAATGACAACTCTTCCTAAATTATTCAGTGCCTTATGAATCAGCCTTTCAAAAGCTATTTTGTAGAGCTAGAAAAATAGCAGCAAAATTCCTCTGGAGCCACAAAAGTTCAAGAAAATAGAGAATTAGTGAAAAAAAATATAAAGAAAAGTATGCTCGTCTTACCAGATCTAAAACTATATTATAACATGACAGTCATCAAAGCTGTTTGGTACAGGCTAATATATAGAGAAGTGGGTCAGTGGAAAATGTTAGAAGCAATAGCAACTGACTGTAGTAATCTACTATTTGATAAAACAAACGATTCTGACTACTTGATAAGAATTGACTTTTTGACAAACTGCTGGGAAAACTTGGAAATAATATGGCAGAAACTAGGCATAGACCAACATCTCACATCCTCTACCAAGATAAGGTCAATATGGATATAGAATTTAGACACAAAATGTCATACCATAAACTAATCAGAAGAACAAGGAATAGTTTATCTATAATCTATGGAGAAAGGAGGAATTTATGACAAAAAAAAGAGAGAGCATTATAAAATACAAAATGGACAGTTTTGATTGGATTAAATTTGAAAAGTATTTGAGCAAATAAAACAAATGTAACCAAGATTAGGAGTGAAAAAACGTTAGACAATTATTTTTCCAGCTAGTGTTTCTTATAAATTTCTAATTTCTCAAATATATAGAGAATTCAAATTTATAAGATCACGTCATTCCCCAATTGATAAAGGATCAAAGGATTTGAACATGCAGTTTTCAGATGAAGAAATAAAAGCTATCATCATATGAAAAAAATGATCCAAATCATCATAGGGAAATACAAATTAAAAGAACTCTGAGGTTTCTCTTCACACCTACCAGATTGACTAAAATTACAAAAAAGGGAAAATGATCAATTATTGGAAAGGATATAGATGACTAATATGGAAATATATTAAACATGATGGTAAAAAAGATGACTATACATGTATTATCTATGTCAGATCGCTCACTGATATGTGGAAGGAAGGGAGCAAGGTAGAGAAATGTGGAACTGAAAAGATTGTAAAAATGAATGTCAAAAATTATTTTTGTATATAATTAAAAAGTTTTTAAAATTCAATAAAAATAATGGGATTTGATATGAGGAGCTTTCAATGTCCTCCTTATTACTCTTTCACACAGGCTACCTAGAACCCATTAAGAGGCATCTATAATAGAGTATATAAATAGGCATTTTCTGAAAAAAGAAATTCAATCAACTATATGAAAAAAATACTCTAACACTAAAAATTAAAGAATATTATATGAATTATCAGTTTCTACTTAATATATGTCTCAGATGGGGGCAAAAAGATTTTCTAGTTCACTGTTAGTAATTAGGTTAGTTGGACCTGGAATTCTGGAAATCAGTTTTGTTGTCCTGTTTCCTTATCTGTGTCTAAGCGTGGAAGTCATATTGTTGAGCAATAGGATTGTATTCTGGGTGACATTTTAAGTGTTTGAAAGCAATAGTCCAGGTGAGAAGTGATGATTATTTGAACAATATTAGAGAACAATATTATGGATATGGGAAAAATGGAAAGAAATATTAGGGAAGTATAAGACAAGATATGACAATTGATAGTTTATAGAAGTTGAGAGATAGAGAAAAAATAGGTTATAAACCCAGATCTTTCAAGGGAACTGCCCTTGTTTCATGGGTTTTTCCTTCTTCTCAGGAGAGAAGAGTACTTTATTTTATTCATCCATTCACTTGCTAATATTTTTGTTTATTTTGTTAAATGTAGCCTTATAGGTTATCTCTTAAAATTAGATAGATTTAGGGATATAATATAAATGAGGAGTTGTTAATCTACATCTTTGCATTTCAGCAAAAAATATTATACTTTTGAGAGGTTATTTAATGTTGCATAATCCTTTTTCAATCATGAGACTATTCTCAAATGATGCAAAATATAACTAAATAAGAAATAAAGAAAAACAGATGACATAGTCTGGAATCCTTATTTTGATAATAAAATTATATTGCTTCAGATTTGAGAGGTGATACCATGGCATTGGTCTGTCTTAGGTAAATTGTATCTGTTACATTGTTTTCAGTTTGGGGTATCATCCTGTGGGGAATATATCATTATTCTTAACTTACATAACGAAGTCTGAACCCCTAAAACTACATTATGGATAGAGCTCCAGCTCTGGAGTCAGGAGTACCTGAGTTCAAATCTGGCCTCAGACATTTCATAATTGCCTAGCTGTGTGGCCTTAGGCAAGCCACTTAACCCCATTGCATTGGAAAAACTAAAAAAAAAAATAATAATAAAACTACATTATGTGACAATGTTTTTGGAGAAGAGAATAATTGTGGTTAGGGTGCATTAAGAACATTAATTTCATTTTAAGGGTTATTTTTGATGGGAGATTGAACATATTCTTCAGAAATCACCAAACTAGGTCAGATGGGTTAGTTTGAAGGGAGAAAGACTTATGTTTGGATAATGAAAATCAAATGATATAATAATTATAAAAGTGCTTTATCTCAGCAACTAGCACATAGTGGGTGCTATTTAAATACTTTTCCACTACTCCCTCCTTCTACTGAAGGATTTTATTAAAATCTTTGGGTTCATTATTACTGCAGTCTATAAAGATGAAGATGAAATACTCCATATTGTATGAATGATGCAATACCATATCAAAGGGAGAAAATTCTTTCCTTTCTGACCTTTGTGAAAATTCCTTTTATGCCCTTAAGCTTGAGGACTGAGATCCCTTTAAACTTTGTGACCTACTTAGCAAATGTCATTCTTATTCATAGCAATATTTAATGCTTTCCTGGATTTTGCTAAACTATTTACCACAATTATAAGTCACAGAATTGAATTCCCCGGTTTGGTTGTATACTGCATAAAGAATCATATCCTTTCAGTCATTTTATGGAAGGTAAATGCATTTTCTTTGAGCCTACTTCTTAACTTGAAACTTAAAGGCTTCATCCTGTGTGTTTTTCAGTACTCATTTTTATATCTTGATTATGCTATCATGTTTTAATACTCTCTGTTAGCAATTAAATGTCTTTTAGGTACTATAAGCAATTTTCTTGCTTTTCACTCAAATAATATATTTTATTTCATTTTAATCTATTTTTATACTATTTTTTTTGGAAAACTCTTCTCATTCAAAGCATCCTTATTGACTTCAAAATTAGTCCCTGTTTCAGACAAGTGAACAGAGGGAGTAAAATATGGGAGTAAAATATGTTTTGTAGATTGGGGAAATCCCTAAAAATTTTACATCAAAATTCATATTATCGTCCTACCAATTCTTTTTTTTTAGTTTTTTTGCCAGGCAGTGGGGTTCAGTGACTTGTCCAAGGCCACACAGCTAGGTTAATTATTAAGTGTCTGAGGTCAAATTTGAACTCAGGTCTTCCTGACTCCAGGGCAGGTGTTTGATCAACTGTTCCACCTAGCCACTCCCCACTATGCCGCCAAGCCACCCCCAACATACCAATTCTTTAGAACAAATATCAATATTTTTCATATTGCATGTTTTCTGCTTTTTTAATGTTCTAAGGAAATGAGAAATCATTTTCCTTAGCCACAATGATTTGACTTTTTTGCATGAAAAAAATTTATTTGAAACAGAATCAACCTTTCTGCTTCATACAAAAGACTGATTTCAGGCCTTAGTTACTAAACTTTTAACCGAGTTACTAATTTGGCTTGAGCACATAAAAGTAAAAGAAAAATATGAACTCAAATTTGAATTTTCTAGAATCTAAAGAGCAACACTATATATTAAGCTCCATTAAACAGGTGTTCATAGAGAACGAAAGGAACATGGACTTATCACTGACAATATATCAAAGGAAATTACAACAATTTGTTTAAAATTTTACATCTATTATGGTTGCATATCTGGGTATTCTTAAAATTGTACCTTATATTCTCTTTTGTTATAACTACAAAAGGTCTTTGAGTTTAGTCCCTTGAAAAATAATTCTATCCTGATCTATTATATTTTACATGTCGATGATAAAATAACCTCCTACTTTTGAGAATTTATAAAAGTTATCAGCTCTTTGTTGCTCAGACATTTCACTTACTTTATTTTATTTTTATGTCAATCTGGTAAATCACTCTACTTGTAACCATAAAAATATAATAAATATTTGGCAAAATATCTGATCTTTAACAAAAGTGTATTTTTTTTTTCTTTGATGCATGGATTTTATAACCTATGTAACCACATCAATGAATCAGGGTGGAGAGTCAGAAGCACCTCTTAAATGTTTCTGAAGATCAGGATTTTCTATTTTTTCTTGACACTGTGACATTGAGCTGATCACTAAACATCTTTGAATCTTTGTTGCTTAATTTTCAAAATGAGGAGGTTGGACTAAACTGTCTCTAAATCCCTCCCAGCTTAAACAGTGTGTCTCATAAATTAAGGCTTTAAAGCTGTGAGGAATCTTAGAGATACTGTTGCTTCCCCATGTATAAGATGCATTCTTTTTCAAAAAAAATTTGGGGTATAAAAACTGGGAGTATCTTTTACAATGATTGTAGATTTTTTAAGTTGCCTTTTGTGCTTTTCTAAGCTTGTCTTTGGGCTCTAGTTTAGAATTTGTTAACTTGTATTTTAGGTTACGTTTTGCCACATTCTGCCCAGAAATTGCTCAGAAAAGATTTTTTTACAGTGCTGAATTAATGTTCAAAGTGATGCAGTGTACAAAAGTGAATGGAAATCATGCTGCTGAACCTAAGTTTGGTTCTCCTCTAACTCAGAAAGCAATCCAAGTCTGGCTAAAGGAAGTAAAAACTCTACTGAAAACGCCATGGCAGAAGAAGGCCATGAGAGGGAAGTCAGAAAAATGACCTTCTTTAGAGAAGGAAATCAAGATATAGATTGAAGAGTGAAGGGCCATTGGGATTCCTGTGTCCACAAAGATGGTTCAGCAGGAGGTCAGAAGAACTGCTGAAGCAAAAGAAGAGACTGATTCAAAGGAGGACACAACTGGTGCTTCAGATTCATGAAAGAGAATGGACTAAGCATATATCCATGTACCACCAGACTTGCCCAAAAGATGCTTGAAAAATTAACAGAAGATCTTTGAACTTCATGTTGAATAAAATGAGTTCAATAACTGTATGTAATATATATATACATATATATGTATATATATATATACATATATATGTATATATATATATATATATATATGTTTCAAATTTGGGGCCTTCAATAGGAACAGAAATTATAATGACCAATGTTGGAAGGGATGTGGGAAATCTGGGACACTAATACATTGTTGGTGGAGCTGTAAACTCATCCAGACCTTTTTGGAGAGTAGTTTGGAATTATGTCCAAAGGCAATAAAAATGTGTATACCCTTTGATTCAGCAATACGTACTGGGTCTATACCCTGAAGAGGTCATGAAAAAGTGTAAAAATATCACTTATACAAAAATCTTAATAGCATCTCTGTTTGTGGTGGCAAAGATTTGGAAATCAAGGAGATGTCCATCAGTTGGGGAGTGATTGAACAAACTGTGGTATATTTATGTTATGGAACACTATTATTCTATTATAAAACAGAATAGATGGGATTTCAGAGAAGTCTGGAAAGAGTTGCATGAACCAATGTTGAGTGAGTGACCAGAACCAGATGAATATATACACTCTATAGCAACACAGGGATGATGGTTAACCTTATTGGACTTGCTCATTCCATCAGTGCAATAATCAGGGACAATTATAGGGTATCTGCCACAGAGAATATCATCTGTTTCCAGAGAAAGAACTTTGGAATTTAAACAAAGACCAAACCCTATTACTTTCCATTTTAAAAAAATTCTTATGTTTTATATAATTTTGCTATCTCTAATATTTCATTTTTCCTCAAGGATATGGTTTTTATTCTCTCAACACCTTCAATTTTGATCAATGCGTAGCATAGAAACAATGTAAAGATTATTAAATTATTTTCTGTAGGGGAGGGTGAGGGAAAAAGTGTAAAATTCATGACCTTACCAAAAATGACAGGTAGAAACTACTATTGTATAGAATTGGAAAACAAATAAAATATTTACATAAGCAAATTTTGGGTCACAAAATTAAGGTGCATCTTATATAGGGGGAAATATGGTAATTAACTTCAACACATTTATTTTAGATTTGAGATAATTGAAGCTCAGAGTGATGAAGTGACTTGCCCAAGGAAACATAGATTAAAAATTGAAACAATTTTCAAAAATAGGACTTCTGACTTCAAATTCAGTATTATTCAAACTATACCATGATGTATAATGTATAAGATGAATAATGACACCTTCAAAAATGGCTCAAGATATATTTTTCCTAATCAAAACTCACTAAAGTGCTAAAAATACTTTCTGTAAGTACCAGGGTAAAGAGTAAAATTATTACTATGTAGATCTAAAAAACAGTAAGAACCCAAAATCATTTTATACATTAAAATTTAGGATGAAAGGATTAATGCATACCTGATAATTTGCATATCTTCCAATGTTAAGTATTTAAAAAGCCCACCTGGCAATGCAGGCATGGCAGTACACATATGTCATTGCTGCTACTGGGATAGGTACCACTATGCCAGTTTTTCACAGAGAAAGTATTCAGGAAGACATACAGTTTTAAGAGTAAATCAAATTAATAATCACACTATATCAAGCTACCTTAATTTCTTCACACTTCAATAATATAGCAACTTAAGAAACACCAGAAGGTTCTGAGGTTGCCTTGTTCTCCTACATTCCTAGAACACATAGCTTTTTTGATGATTCTTGAAATCTCAAGGCCTTTTAAAATGTAATATGTGATTTCAATGCTTTTTCATTTTAAAAGAAGGAAGTATGAAAAAAAGATATTTTATCTATATAGTTCTCTTACGGGAATTAATCATTTACAGGTAATTTTACATGTAAATGAGATTTCAGAAACCATCAAATTCACTTCTACTTATATAAAAATCCATTCTGAATCATATCCGACAACAGGTTTTCCAGGTTTTTGTCAAAAAGTTTAAGGACCAAAGCAGAGGGGAAATCCATTACCTCTTATATTCCCATTCTACTTGGATTGCTCTGTTAGGGAGATTTTTTTTTTACAGCATCCTAAAAATTTGTATTTGAGCAGCTTCCACTTATTATCCTCATTTCTGTTCTATGAGATTTAGCAGAGCAATTCAATCCACTCACTCGCCCACACACCACAGAACCCCAACTTTAGTTAAAATTCTTCTAAGAGTAAAGTAGAAGAGAAACAAAGGGGGTATAAGGCAAGATCTATAAGGCAAGTTAAGAGGATGACTCACTAGGAATGTGGTATTTCAGAAACATTAATTACATGATAAATGAAAAAAGAATAAATATAGATACCATGATTTAAAGAAGCAAAACTTAAAATAAAAAAAGAAACCAATTAATGACCAGAATATAGTAAAGATTCTTTTGTAAAAAATACAAAAACAAAACAAAGGCAATATAGCTATTAGGTTGGAGAAGAGGGAATATTTGTAAGTTTCTGTCTCCCCCCGACCCCGCCCCTAAGCATAGAGGAGGAAAGAATTTGAAAAGAGTGGAGAAGAATAAGAGGGGTAAGAAGGAAAAAAAAAGAAATGAATGAATATGTTAAGTAAAAATTAAAAACTGAGCTAGGTTGATGGTGAAGGTTATGGAATAAGATACCTTCTTTAGGGAAACTAGGAAACAAGTTGCAGAAAGGGAAATACATGAAATATACATGGTTTCAGGTTTTTCTGTTGAGGGTAAGCCTGCTACAAAAATCTAATTTTAATCATATGTATCAACTTTTAACTCATATGCTCTCTTCACTAGATCTTATTCTGCTTTTAAGGTTAGAGATGGTAAAATGAGCAGTGATTTGTATTTCCCCTTAGACCATGTGCACCCTGTTTTATCTGTTTCTTCTACTTCACCACTAGGCACCCACTATTCTCATGTAAAAGGGATGGTTGCTTGGAGCATGCTCTATGCTTTTCTGGGTATAAAAACATTCAATTTACCCTGCTGAAATAGCATACCAACTTCTGATTTGTCTCTGAGTTCCCTTATAACTTGAACTTGTATATGATTAATTTGTCATGGATATAATGGTGGATGGATTTTTGTGGAAGAATTTTCCCTTTCAGTTGAAATCTATAGACCAGTACCATCTACTCTCTCATTTAGGTGGTCTTTCTTTTAAGAAGTGCATGTAGCACTATTTATCTTCATTTTGGGAATGGAAGACAAATTACTATTTCCTTCTTATTATCTGCAACAGTCATCATATAAGCAAATGCCAAGAGAACATAATTTATACCTGTGTAAATATGAGACTGGATGCCTGGTTCATTAGCTTTCCCTAATTATTTATTTTTCTTTACCTGAGTCCAGACAATTTAACCTAACTTCATTCATCGGAAGTGAATGTCACCAGCACTGACTAATTTGGTAGGTTGAGAATTCAGGAGTTGAATGTTGGTTGACTAACAGAAAGTTATTTCTGCCACCATTCTCGGAGGAAAAGAACATCAATATTAGTCTTTAGTCTAGGGGCTAAAGTCCAAGTCATACATTCCTAGTTGGATCTGGACTTCAAGAGTACTTTGAGTAGACAAGGTCTTGAAAGAAGTTTGAATATTTGCTAAATCATTCTACAACATGGCTTTATGTTAGACCAAATTATAAATAAAAAGGGAGATCATTGTATATGCTTTAATCATTTGTTAAAGTATACTTATGAATATTATGTTTTAAGAATATATTTTGTATTTGATAAAGTAAATTGTTTTCTATATGAGTGATATCAAATTCACATCAAAAGGTGACTGCTAAAGTAATACCATAATAAACCAACATATTTCATTTATAATTTGTAATATGTATAACATAGTAATAATATAAATAATGCTATTTATTAATATTATCTTAATTTGATTGAATTTTTATTTATTTCATTAAATATTTCACAATTATGTTTTAATCTGGATTAAGACAATCTTGGGAGTAGTATAGGCTGATGTTATATATTTCATAAGTCTGCCTTACTTGATATACATTGAGTTCCTATTTCTAGATAGGACATGGTAAATCTCTTTTGGGAATCTTAGCCACCACCTAAGCTTTTTTCTATAAATTTTCTCCAGAAACACACATTATGAGCACAGAAAGCAAAAAAGTAAGTGAAAATATTGACTTCTACCTCATTGAGGGCAGACAATCCTTGGGATAAATCAAGATTCTTCTTAAGAGCAGAACCAGACACATGTTTCTGGTTGGGTGCTACTCTGAACTATGGAAAACCTTCTGTTTTTACCCTTCTATATTGAATCTCACTTGTGTTCCTGCAAGGAAAGAGCTACCTCATTAACTTTGTTTTTAACTGGTTGTTTTCTGGGTAATAGTGATAGAGAAGCTTTAACTTTGTAAATCATTTCTTTAATGAAGAATTTGAAGGAAATTAATGACAAGAAATAGTTCATGGATATGTATTCAAGGACTCATTCATCCTACACATATAGGATAAGAGTGTAAATATTGAATAAACGTTGGTAATTATGGCATATGAAAAATAGATAATCCAAATACACCTTTGCTTAGATTAGTTCTATTTAGTATACAGATTCAATTATTATTTTTATTATAAGAATTGGAAGGCATAGGAAAATTGGTGAAAGTTTTTAAAATTTTTGGTGGGGAATATTTCATTACCTCTTGAAAAATAAAATATTTTTAGAGGTTTTTTTTTTTTTTTTTGGCAAGGCAATGGGGTTAAGTAGCTTGCCCCAGGCCACATAGCTAGGTAATTATTAAATGTCTGAGGCCTGATTTGTGCTCAGGTAGTCCTGACTCCAAGGCCGGTGCTCTATCCACTGTGCCACCTAGCTGCCCCCCAAAAATAATATTTATATTATTTGTTTTTATTCCCCTGAAACACATTACAGAGAGGTCAATTCTTATTTATGAAAATGAACAAAATTCACTTTTTCTCCTATCTATATTGGATATCATTCACTATAAAGAAGAGTTTAAATAAAATTTTGTGGGGGGATCGTGAATCAGATCTTTCTAACTTTCTAAAGAAAATGATCCAAAAGAATGTCTGTAATAAGAGACAAAAGGAGTTCTGATTATTAAGTTATTGGTATCAATCTTTCAAGTCAAAAGAAATCACCCTTATATATGTATAGATCTCTATATTAATTTATATGCATTTACTTTCTATACATAGCTATTGCTAGAATTAGATATATTTTTTTCTAAATCATCCTTGACTCCACATAGATGCCTATTTCTTCATTATTTGATAAAAATTCCCATGTCTATGAAACCCCATTTTGACATCTCCTGATAGGCACAATAACAAGTTAGTATTTTCTTAAGTAAGTATGATTACTAAGATGGAGCAACAAGGCTTTGAGCCAGGACAGCAACATGATAGGGGCATTTCTTTCCCTAAGTATCCATACCCAGCTCTTCCTGAGTACTCTCTTTAAATTTTTCACCTTGCTGCACAATCTCCTACTAACTTGAGAAGCTATGGAATGAAGTCACCTCCTGAGTGATCCTCTTCCAGAACCTTGGAGCCAACTCTGAGAAAGAATTCATGCTCTTGTTTGAAATAACTGCATCCACAACAAGCCTTCTCTTTGTACTGACTATTTCACTATTCCTTACACATTCTCTAAGCAAAAGATTTAAAGAACTACACCCAATTCTGTTGTGGCTCAAGCATTCTTACATTTGTACCATTTCAAAATAAGGGTCACCTCAGACTGAAATAATATTCTAGATGAAGAGTTGAATTTTTATCACCCTTCAAATTTAAAGGTATTTTGAATTGTTACAGTGTAATAGGAAACAGAAGGTAACACTTCTCTATATATTCCATGTACAAAATTTGATATAGGTTATACATGTATAACTATTTTATTTTTTAATTTTTATTAAAGATATTATTTGAGTTTTACAATTTTCCCCCCAATCTTACTTTCCTCCCCCACCCCCCACGGAAAGCAATCTGTCAGTCTTTCCTTTGTTTCCATGTTGTACATTGATCCAAATTGGGTGTGATGAGAGAGAAATCATATCCTTAAGTAGGAGAAAAAAAGTCTAAGACATAACAAGATCCGACAATAAGATATCTGTTTTTTTTTCCCCTAAATTAAAGGGAATAGTCCTTGAACTTTGTTCACACTCCACGGCTCTTTATCTGGATAGAGATGGCACTCTCCTTTGCAGACAGCCCAAAAGTGTTCCCGATTTTTGCACTGATGGAATGAGCGAGTCCTTCAAGATTGAACATCACCCCCATGTTGCTGTTAGGGTATACAGTGTTTATCTGGTTCTATTCATCTCATTCAGCTCATACAAATCTCTCCAGGCTTCCCTGAAATCACAGCCCTCCTGGCTTTTAATAGAATAATAGTGTTCCATGGCATACATATACCACAGTTTGCTAAGCCATTTCCCAATTGAAGGACATTTACTTGATTTCCAATTCTTTGCAACCACAAACAGAGCTGCTTTAAATACTTTTGTACAAGTGATGTTTTTACCCTTTTTATCATCTCTTCAGGGTATAGACTCAGTAGTGGTATTGCTGGGTCAGAGGGTATGCTCATTTTGGTTACCCTTTGGGCATAGTTACAAATTTCTCTCCAGAAAGGTTGGATGAGTTCACAGCTCCATCAACAGTATAATAGTGTCCTAGATTTCCCACAGCCCTTCCAACAATGATCATTAACCTTTCTGGTCATATTGGACAGTCTGAGAGGTGTGAGGTGGTACCTCAGAGAAGTTTTAATTTGCATTTATCTAATAATTAATTATTTAGAGCAATTTTTCATGTGGCTATGGATTTCTTTGATCTCCTCATCTGTAAATTGCCTTTGCATATCCATTGACTATTTGTCAGTTTGGGAATGGCTTTTTGTTTTAAAAATATGACTCAGATGACTCAGTTCTCTACATAGTTTAGAAATTAGTTCTTTGTCAGAATCATTAGTTGTAAAGATTGTTTCCCAATTTACTACATTTCTTTAAGTTCCTGGAGATTCTTGACTTTTTTATTTCTCCATATGAATTTACTTACAATTTTTTCTAACTCATTAAAGTAATTTTTTGGAATTTTTATTTGTAGGGCACTAAACAGGTAGTTTAGTTTTGGTAGAAATTTCATTTCTATTATACTACCTATCCATGAGCAGTTGATATTTGCCCAGTTATTTAAATCTGATTTAATTTGTGTGAGAAGTGCTTTATAATTGTTTTCAAAACGTTTCTAAGTCTGTCTTGGCAAATAGACTCCCAGGTATTTTATATTGTCTGAGGTTACTTTGAATGGGATTCCTCCTTCTAGATCTTCCTTCTATATCTTGCTAGATATATATAGAAAAGTTGAGGATGTATGAGGGTTTATCTTATAACCTGAAAATTTGCTAAAATTGCTAATTGTTTCCAGTAGTTTTTTGGATGATTTCTTGGGGTTTTCTAGGTAGACAATCATGTCATCTGCAAAGAGTGAGAGTTTTGTCTCTTCCTTCCCAATTCTAATTCCTTCAATTTCTTTTTCTTCTCTGGTTGCAAAAGCTAACATTTCAAATATGATATTGAATAGTAGTAGTAGTGATAAAGGGCACCTTTGTTTCACCCCTGATTTTATTGGGAATGGCTCTATCCTCTCCCCATTGAATATAATGCTTGATGATGGTTTCAAATAGCTACTGCTAATTATTCTAAGGAACAATCCATTTATTCTTACACTTTCTAGTGTTTTTAGTAGGAATGGATGCTGTATTTTGTCAAAAGCTTTTTCAGCATCTATTGATATGATCATATAATTTCTGATAGGTTTGTTGTTGATATAATTGAGTATACTAACAGGTTTCCTAATATTGAACCAACCCTACATTCCTGGGATAAATCCTACTTGATCATAATGTATTATCCTAGTGATAACTTATTGTAATTGTTTTGCTAAGATTTTATTTAAGATTTTTGAGTCTATATTCATTAGGGAGATAGGTCTATAATTTTCTTTCTCTGTTTTAACACTTCCTGCTTTAGGTAACAGCACCATATTGGTTTCATAGAAATAATTAGGAAGAGTTCCATATATTCCTATTTTTCCAAAGAGTTTATATAGAATTGGAACCAATTGTTCCTTAAATGTTTGGTAGAATTCACTTGTGAATCCATCAGGCCCTGGGGATTTTTTCTTAGGGAGGTCAATGATGGATGGTTGAATTTTTTTTCTGAGATAGGGTTGTTTAGGTAATCTCCTCTTCATTTAAGCTGGACAACTTATATTTTTATAAATATTCATCCATTTCATTTAGATTATCAAATATATTGGCATAGAGTTGAGCAAAATAATTTTGAATTATTACTTTAATTTCCTCCTCATTGGTGGTGAGATCAACTTTTTTATTTATGATACTGGCAATTTGGTTTTCTTCTTTTTTTTTTAATCAACTTGACTAGAGGTCTGTCAATTTTGTTGTTTTTCATAATACCAATTTTTGGTTTTATTCATTAATTCAATAGGTTTTTTGCTTTGGATTTTATTAATTTCTCCTTTAATTTTTTAGAATTTCTAATTTGGTATTTAATTGGGGATTTTTGATTTGTTCTTTCTCTAAATTTTTAGTTGCATGTTTAGTTCAATGATTTTCTCTTTCTCCATTTTATTCATGTAAGCATTTAATGCTATAATATATCCTCTGAGAGCTGCTTTGAATAAATCCCATAGGTATTGGTATGCTATTTCATTATTGTCATTATCTAGCATAAAATGGTTAATTCTTTCTCTAATTTGTTTTTTGGTCCACTCATTCTTTAAAATGAGGTTATTCAGTTTCCAATTTGTTCTGGGTCTATATCTCCCTGGCCCAATATTGCATATGACTTTTATTGCATTGTGATCTGAGAAAGATGTATTCACTATTTCTGCCTTTCTGCATTTGATCATTAGGTTTTATGTCCTATTACATGGTCAATTTTTGTATAAGTTCCATGTACTGCAGAGGAAAATGTATTGTCTTTTCTATCCCCATTCAATTTCCTCCATAAGTCTACCATATCTAGTTGTTCTAACAATCTGTTTACCTCCTTAACTTCTTTCTTGTTTATTTTATGATTCAATTTATGTAGATTGGAGAGTGGGACGTCTCCCACTAGTAGAGTTTTTCTGTCTATGTTTTCCTGTAGTTCTTTCAGCTTCTCCTCTAAGAATTTGGATGCTATGCCATTAGGTGCATATATATTCAGTATTGAAATAACTTTATTGTCTATGGTACCTTTTAGGAGGATAAAGTTTCCTTCCTTATCTCTTTTAATGCTATGTATTTTTGCTGCTGCTTTGTCTGAGGTAAGGATTGCTACCCCTGCTTTTTTTTTTTACTTCAGCTGAAGTAAAATATACCTTGCTCCAACCATTTTTCCTTTACTCTGTATGTATTATGTATCTCTCTGCTTCAAATGAGTTTCTTGTAAACATCATATTGTAGGATTATGTTTTTTAATCCTCTCTGCTATCTGCTTACATTTTAAGGGAGAGTTCATTCAATTCACATTCAAAGTAATAATTACTAATTCTTTATTGTCCTCCATGCTATCTTCTTTCTGTTTTTAATTTTTCCCATTTCCTCCTCCCTTTATCCATATTCCCCATTATTTTTTTCTGAATACCACTCCTTACAGTGTGTTTGTCCTCCTATATCACCCCCTCCCATTCCTTTTGTTAGTTCCCCCTTTTCTCACATTCCCCCTCCCTTTCTCTGTTCCCCCTCCCCTTTTCCCCTTTTAATACTTGAAAGTTTAGATTTTTTAAGTTTACTAAATATGTGTAAGTTCACTTTAAGTCAAGTCTGATGAGAACATTCATGTCTTTCTCATCTCCTCCCTTCTTGCTCTCTATTACGATAGGCATTTTGTACCTTTTAGTGTAATGAGATTTACCCCATTCAGTCCCCACCCTCCTCCCATGTCCTTCCTGTCCCCCTTTTTAAGGAGGTAGTGTTTTTTAGATCATTCTATCTGAGTCATAGAAAATTCTGAGTATCTGTCACTTTCTGGGTTTTGTGGGTCAGATTTCTGTTAAGAGGTTTGTTTCATATGATAGATGGGGAAAGATCAGGAGACTTTAGAACTGTGCTTGTCTTCTTTCCATCATCTTGGCCGGAAGTCAACTATTTTAAATAGTCATGTTGTGAAAGAAGAATCCAAAAAAAAAAAAGCAAAAAAATAAATAAATCATAAGGGGCGAAAACATAAAACATTTAAACATTTAAAATAGCAAATAAAATTGCTTTGGTAAGCATTCAGACTCCAGATATTTTCCAACATAAGTCCTTTAGAATTGTCTTTTGTCATTGTACTGCTGAGGAGAGTTAAGTCACTCATAGATGATCATCACACAGTGTTATTGCTAATATGTGCATTGTTATTCTGGTTTTGTTTATTTCACCAAGCATCAGTTAATTCAAGTCTTTCCAGGCTTTTTTAAAGTCTGGTCATCCATGAAAACTTTCATAAAAAATAGTATTCTCTCTTATTCTTATATCAAAATTTGTTTATCCATTCCCCAATTGATGGGTAACCCTTTACTTCCCAATTCTTTGCCACTACAAAATGAGCTGCTATTAATATTTTTTTGAAGTGGACTTTTTCCCTTCTTAATAATGTTATTAAGACACAAACCTAATAGAGATAATGCTGGATCAAAGGGTATGTATAATAGTCATTTGGACACAGTTCTAAATTGTTTTTCAGAATGGTTGGAACAGTTCATAATTCGACCATAAGTGTTCCAGTTTTCCCCCATTTCATACAACATTGATCACTTTCTTTTTTCATCATATTGGTCAATCTCATAGATATGAATTGTTTTAGTTTGTATTTCTCTAATCAATATTCATTTGGAGAATTTTTTCATATGTCCATAGATAACTTTAATTACTTCATCTGAAGAAATTCATATCCTTGGACCATTTATCAATTGAAGAATGACTTCTAGTCACATAGATTTGATTCAGTTCTCTATATTTTTTAGAAGTTAGTCCTTTATCAGAAACTCTAGCCATAAAAATCCTTTCCCAGTTTTCTACACTCCTAATCTTGGCTGCATTTAGTTGTATTTTTACAAATGCTTTTTTAAAATTAAATGTAATTAAAATTATTCATTTTTTATTTCATGACAGTCATAAATTCTACTCCTCTTCATAGATCTGAGAGAACAAAAGAAACAAACACACTAACCCTTGTTCTCCTGATTGGCTTATGGTATTATACTTTGTGTCTAAATCATATAGCCGTATTGACTTTATTTTAGTATAGGGTGTGAGATATGGGTGTATGCCTAGTTTCTGCCATATTATTTTCTAAATTTCTCAGAATTTTTTTGAAATATTAAGTTCTTAGCATAGAAGCTAGAGACCTTGAGTTGTTCAAAGAAATAGATTAGCATAGTCATTTACAATTGTTTCTCTTGTACCCAATCTATTTCACTGATACATCACTCTACTTTATAGCCAGTACCAAATAGTTTCGATGATTGCTGCTTGTAATATAATTTTAAATTTGCTATGATTAGGCCACCTTCCCTTGTCTTTTTCACCCTATTAATTTCCTTGATATTCTTGATCTTTTATTGCTTCAGATAAATTTTGAGACTACTTTTTCTAGTTTTATAAATTTTGGGGGGTAGTTTAATTGGAATGGCATTGGGAAAGTAATTTAATATGTTGAAATGTCATTTTTATTATATTAACTCAATCTATCCTTTGAGCAACTGAGATTTTTCTGATTATTCAAATCTGAATTTATTTGTGTGAAAATTGTTTTACAATTTATTTTCTTATAGTTTCTGGGTTTATCTTAGCAGCTAAATTCCCAAATATATTATGTTGTCTACAGTTATTTTCATTGAAACATTTCTTTTTTTTCCTCTTGCTGCTGGGCATGTTAAAAAATATACTGAAATCCTGATGATGTGTTTTTGCAAGGTAATGGGATTAAGTGACTTGCCTAAGACCATGCAGCTAGGTAATTATTAAGTGTCTGAGGCTGGATTTGAACTCAGTTACTCCTGACTCCAAGGCTGGTGCTCTATCCACCGTGCCACCCAGTCTCCCCCTGATAATTTTTGAATGTTTATTTTATACCCTGCTACTTTTTCCATGTTATTGTTTCAAGTAGTTTTTAGACTGATTTTCTAGGGTTCTCTAAGCATATCATCATATAATCTGCAAAGACTGAAAGATTACTTTCCTCATTATCTATTCTAATTACTTCAATTACTTTGTCTTCTCTTATTGCTGAAACTAATATTTCTAATACTATATTAAGTAGTAGTGGTGATACTGGGCATCCTTAGTTTATTGCCATTGTATATAGTACTTGTTGATGGTTGTAGATAGATACTCATTATTTTAAAGGAAACCTCCATTCACTTAAAGAAAAAAATTCCATTTATTTTTATACTCTAGTGTTTTTGATAGGAATTATATTGTATTTTGAAGTAATCATATGATTTCTGTTAGTTTTGTTATTGATATACTCAATTATGTTTTTATTTTCCTAATATTGAAGCATTCCTGCTATCTGGTATAAATCCTACCTGATCATGGTGTATTACCCTAGTAATAATTTGGTTAAAATTTTATTTAAGATGTTTGCATCAATGTTCCTAGGGAAATTGTTCTATAATCTTCTATGATTGATTTGGCTCTTCCTCCTTTAAATATCAGTACTATACTGAGTCATAAAAAGGAAACTAGCAGAACTCCTCCTATTTATTAAAATAGTTTATATAGAATTGGAATTAATTGTTAAATGGTTGGTAGAATTCATATGTGGACATGGAGATATTTTTCTTAGGGAGTTTGTTGATGCCTTCTTCAATTTTCTTTTCTTAAATGGTGTTTTTAAGTATTTATTTCCTCTTCTGTTAATTTGTATGTTTTATATTTTTGTAAAGATGCATCCATTTCACTTAGATTGTCAAATTTATTGGCATGCAGTTGAGCAAAATAGCTCTGAATTATCACTTTAATTTCTTCCTCATTGATAGTGCTTGCTGTTGTATTTAGATAGATACTCCATATAATTTCTTTTAAGTTTTTGCAAGGCAAATGGGGTTAAGTGAATTGTCCAAGGCCAAACAGCTAGGTAATTTTTATGTGTCTGAGATCAAATTTGAACACAGATACTCCTGACTCCAGGGCTGGTACTCTATCCACTGTGCCCCCTAGCCACCACAAAACTCCATATTATTTTAAGGAAAACTTCATTTAATCCTATTTTCTCTCTTTTTTTGTAGGAATGCTCACTGTATTTCATCAGAAGCTTTTCCATCATTTTTGAGATAATTCCATGATTTCTCTTAGTTTTATTTTTAATATGGTCAATTTTGCTGATAGTTTTCCTAATACTGAACCAACCATGAATTCCTGGTAAAAAGCATGCATGATCATATTGTATTATATTAGTGTTAATTTGCTGTAATCTCTTTGCTAATATTTATTTAAAATTTTTGCATCAATATTCATTAGGAAAAATTGGTTTATCATTTTCTTGCTCTTTTTGGCCCTTCCTGGTTTAGATATCAATACCATACTGATATCACAAGTAGAAATTGGAAGAATTCCTCTTTCACCTATTTTTTAAAAATTACACACAGAATTGGAAATAATTGTTTTTTAAATGTGTGGTAGAATTCACTTGAAAATCTTAATGGCTTATTTCTTTTTCTGAAATGGGAATATTTAAGAATTTCCTTTTCTGTTATTCTGAACAATATATATTTGATAATTATTTATTAATTTCACTTAGATTGTAAGATTTATTGGCATACAATTGGACAAAATAGCTCTGAATTATTGCTTTAATTTCCTCCTCATTAGTGATGAATGCATTCATTTCATTTTTTGATACTAGAAATTTGGTCTTTTTTCTCCTTTATTTTAAAAATCAAATTAACCAAAAGTTAATCTATTTTTTATAGAACCAATTTTTAGTTTTATTTATCAGTTCATTAATTTTCTTGTTGCTTATTTTATCCATCTCTCTGATAGTTGGAATTTCTAATTTGATGTTTTTCATGGGATTTTTAGTTTTACTCTTTGTTGGTATTTTACTTGCATGGTCAATTCATTGATTTCATCTTTCTCTATCTTATTCAAGTAATTATTTAAAGATATAAAATTTCCCCCAATAACTGCTTTGGCTGTATCTCACAAATTTAGTAAGTTATTTCACTATTGTCATTCTTTTGGATAAAATTATTGATTATTTCTTTGATTTGTTTTATCCATTCATTCTTTAAAGTCAGATTATTTAATTTCCAGTTAACTTTTAATCTTCCTTTCCATAACCCTTATTACATGTGAATTTTATTTTATCACAATCTGAAAAAGGATGTATTTAATATTTCTACCTTTTTGCATCTTATTATGAAATTTTTATGCCTTAATACATGGTCAGTTTTTGTGTAGGTGCCATGTACCACAGAGAAAAATATACGTGCCTCTATAATCCTCTTCATTTTTCTCCACAGGTTTCTTCTCTAAGAATTTGGGTGCTTCACTGCTTAGTTCATTTGTATGTAATATTGATATTACTCCATTTTTATGGTGCATTTAGGAGGAAACATTTTTCTTCCTTATCTCTTTATATGGGATCTATTTTTGTTTTGTTTTGTTTGAGATAAAGATTGCTACCCCTGCTTTTTTAAATTGAACTGAAGCATCATATTTTCTTCTCCAGCTTTTTCCCTTTACTCTGTGCATATCTCTCTTCTTCAAATAATTTTCTTGAAGACATGTAGGGTCCTGTTTTTTTCAACATTCAATATGCATTTTTGGAAAATTTTCTCCCTCTTTCCCTTCCCTCTCCCATTTCCATGATGGCAAGAAATCTAATATCAGGGCTCTAGCTGACACAGTGGATAGAGCATCAACCCTTGATTCAGGAGGACCTGAGTTCAAATTTGACCTCAGGTACTTTATGCTTATTAGCTGTGTGACATTGGACAAGTCACTTAACCCCATTGCCTTGCAAAAACTGAAAGGGAAAAAAAAAGAAATCTAATATAGACTATAAATGAATGATCATGCTAAATTTATTTCCATATTAAGTATACTGTGAAAGAAGGATCAGAACAAAAGGAACAAACCATGAGAAAGAAAAATAAAGACAGAGAAAATAGTTAAAATAGTATGCTTTAATCTGCATTCAGACTCCATTATTCTTTTTTCTGGATTTGGATGGCACTTTTCATCACAATGCTTTTTATACTGTCCTTGATCACTGTATTATTGAGAGGAGTTAAATTTATCATAGATGATCATCTTTCAATGCTATAGTAACTGCTTTTATCATTTCTTGAAATAAAATATTAAGGTTCTTTTGTTAAATAATTAGCTAATCCTTACCTCCCCTTACCTACAATTCTTATTCCCTTCTGCATCTCTTTTTTTATATCAGTTCACTTCTGATGTAATTTCACATTTTCAGGGCAGTGTAGTGGTGCATTCAATAGAGCATCAATCCTGGAGTCAGGAGGACCTGAATTCAAATCCATCCTCAGACACTTAATAACTGCCTAGCTATGTGACCTTGGACAAATCACTTAATCCCATTGCCTTGCAAAAAACTAATAATAATTATAATATTTTTGCATTTTCTTTATTCCAGTTTTTTTTTAACTTGGATTTATTATTTCCTATTGTCTCATGGAGTCATTAAATTCCACTTGACCAATTCTAATTCCCTCTTTCTTTCATTTCATACTATCAGTCATCAACAATTTTTTTCAGTTTGTTCTTTGAATTATCAGTTTTTTTCAAGAATGAAAGGAATGAAAGTAAAGTATTAATAAGTACTTAACGTGTTCCAAGCTCTGTGCTAATTACCCAGAATGTGAGAACAAAAAGTTGGGTATTTCTTGCTCTAAATTTACTTTATACTAGGGAAAGGAAACGCATATATTGCAGATAAGATATTGAACTTGGAGTTGGAAAGACCTGGACTAAAATACTGGATTAGACATTTACTATCTTTGTCATTCTGATCATGCCATTTAACTTCACTATACCTTATTTCTCTCAACTCCAAAAATCTTATTCTTCCAGATCTAAATACATAATCCTCTGACTCTTTCAATTTCCATAAACATCAAACCTTGGATAAGCTTTCATCACCTCATAACTGAAGTATTGCCATAATCATTTATTTTCTAACTATTCCTTAAATTTTTTCTTACTTTTATCATAATTGCCTGTTATCACTAGACAAATCTTCTTATAAACAGTTCTTTATTGTCACTCCCCTATTCATCAAGACCAGAGCATGGAATACTCACAGGATGAATTAAAAATACTTCAACCTGATATTCCTAAGTTCCTCAAACAACTCAGAATGACATTTCTCACGGTTGTCTCATTAATACTCAATAAGATTTTGTTTTGCTCTTGAGTTTTTTTCCTTATTCTTCCCCAATAAGTCAAGTATTTCATGTTCATTTCTATTTTTGCTCATACTGTGATTTCATTCAGGAATATCTTTCTCATGCCTTTCTACCTATTCAAACCCAAAACATTTAAAATGGATTCAGATGCTTTCTCTGTAAGTTGACATTTACATAGCTCTTTGAAATATGCAAAGTATTTTACATACATTATATCATTTTGAATCTTAAAACAATTCCATATTAAAGGATGATAGTTATTAATCTTATTTTACAGAGTATTGAAACTGAGACTTAGAAGTCATAATATTAAATCTGGCCCCAGACATTTATTAAATCTGGCCTCAAACATCTGATACTAAATTAGCTGTGTGATCTTGGGCAAGTCATTTTACCCCATTGCCTCTCAAAAATAAAAAAAAAAGAAATGTTAATACTTTGCCTTTGGTCTTGCAGCTCATCTAATTAATATCAGATCCATGATTTGAATCCAGGTCTTCAAGACTTTAAAACCATCTCCTTATTCACTGAACTACACAAAACTTTCTCTAAACTATTTAATTACAGGAATGAAAATTTCTATATAAGGAGGCAGTGGAAAGAAAGAAAGAAAGATTGAAAGAAAGAGAGAGAATGATGCATAACAATACTTTAAACACAATTCACCATGAAGACTTTGGTCAATATACCACCCCATGCAATTATTTTCCTGCAAAAAAATTTTGTCAAATTCAAGTGGAAGCAACATAAGCTATACATAAAGATTCTTTCCGTCTTATATTGACTTAGAAACTACATATCAATATCATTTATGTTCGGTTGCATTTTTTATTTTATCAAATAATTCTTAATTATATGTAAATATGGTTCCTGAGCAAAGCAAAGAACACATCTGTTCTAAAAAAAAAGACAAGCAAACAACAAAACTATTGACAATAATACTTTTCATATGTACTGTAATATCTAAATATCTAAAAATCCAAATTAAAGGCAAAACAATTTTTTCTAAAGAAAAAATGGAATTTGCTTATAATAGACTTATTGGTTTCAATTGTATTTAGAAAATCCCTGTCAACTATGATAGACAGTGGCTGTATTTGAAGAAAAACTAGTTTGAAGTCACTAAATAGTTTTTCATCATAACCAAGAGACAGATGTAAATATTAGCTCTTTTCTAAGAATAATTGTGAATAAATAACAATTAATGAATTAATACATTTTAATATTCTGCAGAAAAAGTCTGCAGTTTGACATGATGGGTCTTTTTCTCTTTATAATGAAAAATAATCTTTCCAGGGCTTTTGGTGCTGAATCACAAAGGATTCCTGAGTGTTTTGAAAGAAAACGAACTAGCAACCTGAATCAAATAGAAATGAAAATATCATCATATTCTAAAACATCTCTTTGCATTTGGCATTGTTTAAAGCAGTTTATAAAATAAGTTACATGAATTTTAAGTATTTGGAGGGCATCAGAAATCTAAGATAAGCAATAGTGACATAGAAAAACAGAAAGAGGCAAATGTTAATATTTAAATAAATTCCATAATATGGGCAAACAAAAGAACAAAATATACTTAGGGTAACTTCAAATGGTTAGAATAGTTGCTTATTAAATAGCTTAAGAAATAAAGGATCAGAGTATTCTTGGGAAATGCTACAAAACTGCTAATTGAATTCATGCTACTATAACTTAAATGGACCTTTATGGTTTCATGGGAAAGTTTGATTTTTAATTTATTTTTTGGGGGGGAGGGAAGACTTTTTATGATTTTCAAGTGATGCAGTATAACTAATACACCTGCATATTGTAACTTTTCTTTTGTTCTTAGGACTAAAGTTTTTTATCTCTTCATCCTCCCTCTGGCTAGCATCTTTGTTTTTTGCTTGTGTTTTGTTTTGTTGTTTTTTTTCCTTCAATACCAAAAGTCAAGAAAGTAAGTCAAGAAAAAATGAAGTCTTACCAGTGTCTTTCTTGGTGGATTGACTTAAATAAATTATAGAAATCAATAAATTTAAATTGAATAGACCAGTTATAATAAACTAAGGAAGTCACCAGAAATCCTATAAAATAGTTTTACTTTGCAATTTAGAAAAAAATGTTTCTGAAATAAGAAATATTTTAATATTAGTAATGCTAGATAAGTGCTATGAATAAAAGTTAGTTCATATCCAATTGCCACAAACTATATGAAATAATTTCTACATCTTCATTTTGTTCACAAAATTACTCTCTTACTTAATTGGTTAATCTAAAACATTTCCAAAGTATTTTCCCTCAAATACATGAAAACTTATATCTAAAATTTTAAGTACTTTTATAAGATTAAACAAGTGAATGGGAAGCAATAAAGGACAGATAACTTCATTATAACAACAATGCTAGGAATTAAAAGACTAATACACAAACCTGAGTTACTTGATTCCAAATTTAGTGCTTTCATCACTATTAAATTCTGTCATTCACAATCTAAATGGAAATCTTGACATGTCCCCCTCCCCAAAAGCCACTATTTAACAATATTTGGCACATTATGAAAAGCACATATGTCAGTAGAAAACATTTTTCCCCATGAAAGATTCTTGAGGAATTTTAAGAAATGAGTGCTGGGGTAGATATGTGTGGTCTGACACATTGAACAAAGGAGGATATTAAAAAAAGAACCTACCTCAATCCTGTGTCTTTAGAATATAAATATCATTCTATTCAGTGTGAGGTAGAAAACATCTGGAAAACAAAACTTTTCACATTTTAGTAAGATATTTTGGCATTTGCACAATCTAAATAGAGTATGAGACTTACATCTAGAGTTATTGACAGCATAAACTAGAAAATCAATCAGTCTTTTAGACAATTTAGACCATTTACAATTTTCTCTAAACATCTGCTCATGTAGAGTGTATTATTTTGAAGCCCACATTAAAAGCAATATATACAACTTCTTTGTCTATTTGATAAGAGGTAAAAATTTAACAAATGATGGTTTGGCAAAATTTTTATGCTTTGTGGTTCATGATCCACCAGCAATCATCATGAAGGTATTTTAGGAGGTCTGCTTGGCAGGTATGAAAAAAAGATGAACTTCCCCAAGATACTCTCCCAACAGCCACATATGATAGGGTATATTAGTTTCCTGACTTACTTAGCATTCAGCTGTGTAGAAGATGAAAGCTGACTAGGCTACTAGAAGTTTTATAAACTTGTTAATGTTATTTTATTATTATGAACTCTTAGTTTTATATCATACTCTTATGGTATTTCTGGAAAAATCTCTGATTCTGTTTAAAGTTTTATGATAGAATGGGGATGTTTCCCATTCACCACATCTGGTAAATTGTATTTTTAGTATATGTATGAATGATAATTTGGAAATTATCAGCTACCAACTAGGACATTTTTTTTCTAAATCATGAATGCTTGCTAAATATTTAAATTCTTTTGTCAATATGCAGATCAATCTTTTTTCAAAGCAGTGAAAATAGAATTACATTAGCAGTTTTGAAACAAAACCTATTATTACTGAATGTCAAAAATGTCCATCTTATTTCTGAAGACACTTTATGATAAAATAGCATTATAATTATAAATTATCTTATTAGTGAAGTTATTACTAACTAATGTCACTTCATCGAACATGTGACACTAATCTTATATTTCTCAAAGTCATAAATTTTCATTTTTTTTCCCAATGGTAATCTAAGGGTTAAGAAAAATTAATAATTTATGGGGACACTTATTCATAAGAAAACTGTGTGCATGTTTTTTTCTGGAAAGTGAAATCTATAAAATTAATCTATAGAGACAGTAACTGACCATGACCTATTAAGGTTAGTATATTTATTTAATATCACACTGATCGTAAATGATGGAATTGCTATTTAAACATTTTTTCTCACTACAAATTCAAATGCTTTCTACTGCACTACTCTACATCAATTATTCTAAATATCTGTGTCCTTTTTCATAATGATATGACTGGTTGTTGTCCATCATAATTGAAAAAAACCATGGCATCAAATAAATGAGGGTATGATTTGCAGATTATGTTCATTATAGTGAGGGGATTGTTGTGCAAAGACAATCTTCTCATTGCCTTTTCCAGAACCAGTTCAAGCCCTGTCCTTTAGTGATCGGAAAGAGGACTTCTGATGAAGTTCTAGATGCTGTGGGAGTCCTTGGTCTTATATATATAGTTTCCCTTCCACATCAGTAAGGCATCTTGGTTCTCTAGTAATACTGGACATACCATTATTATGAAGATTTTTTTTGCCAACAATTTTGCAACAAAACAGTACAGCTGCCTTGTCTCTTGATGGTCTAATCATCATTAAGGTGATTAAAATTTTCAACTCAACTCTGCAAACATATTCCCCTTGGAATCCAAAGTCTTTGGTTTTTTGGAAGTTACCGAGGAGGGTCTTGGACATAATGCTACTGGTGTTGATACCTGATCATTTTCAAAGCTCTGACTTTTGTTCTTAGAAACGGCTACCACATCCAAAGAAGGTAACAGGAGGTCAAATAACCCATTCCTAACCAGGGGGAGGTAGTGATGAAAAATAAAAATAAAGGACTCTTTCAAACTCTTGAAATTGGAATTGTACACTTTAAATACATTAACAAATTTCCAGTGGAGGGCAAATTTGGTGCCAGCAATCCTGGTAATTCCAGTTCCAATAGTGTTTATTAAAGTTACTGCAGTTAAATATTCATAATTTGTACTTGAGACTGAGCTGGCAGTCTGCCATAAGGTGAGTCACCAGTTGTCCCAACCCCTGCCTCTCGGTGTGCCCCTGCCCCTCCCCCTGGATGCTTTTAGCTGAATGTCCCACAGAGTTTGACATCTTTTATTCCTCACTTTTGAAACATCTTTACCAATATATTATGCTCATTCCTTAACTATTCCTACATAAGCATTAAAGTTATTGAATGTCAAAGTATATTTTATAATTTTATAATTTAATTTTAAGCTCTCCAGAGACTTTTCTACTTTTTTTTCATCTTCTGCCATGAGTGTGTCTACATGAATTGAAATAATTTTCATGGTGGGATTTTTAAAAATGCTTATAGTAAATACTGCGGTAAAAGATAACCAAATTGTCATGGTTGAAGACATCTCCTCAACTGCTTATTGTTCATCTACACAAACAATAGAGATATTGCATGTGAATGTTAGCTATCCTTCCACCAGGCTGCAAATTTCTGTTGACTTCTGGCTTTGATTATAAAAAGAAAATTAAGTTTGATTAGATTAGATCATTCTAATGGTAGATATGCTTATTGGTCATTAGGAATGTTTCTCACATTCACAATAGTGATAACTATTTTAATGTTTATCAAATACCTAAAAACAATGATCTTTTACATCTTCTTCCCTCCCTTTTGTGCCACTCATCATTATAGAAATGACTGTGACAGGACTTTTCTTTCTTTCATGAATTTCCATACACCAAAAATCTGTTACCAATTGCCAGTCTCTTAGTGATTAACTTATTTGTCCTGAACTAGGTTAGTCCTTGGAAAGTAGGGATGGCTTGTAAAGAAAAATACTAAAAGTCAGTGTCTATCCTGAAAATTAGGATCTTAGAGGGTTATCAAGAATACAATGAAATTAAGTGACCTACTGAGTAATTTATACAGCCAGTCTGTGTCACAGACGAAACTTGAATTGGTAGCCAGTTCTCTATTTGCTATGCCACAGTCTCTCTAGGTATGAGTGTGTATGTGTCTGTGTGTGTGTGTGTGTGTGTGTGTGTTTTCTTGGTGCGTACTTTATATTTCAATACAATGTAAATTCTGTGAGGTCAGCGATTAGTTTTTCTTTGCCTTTTTATCTCCATCACCTAGCACAGTGCCAATTGCATCCTTGGTCCTTAATCAATGGTAGCTGATTAATTGGTGGAATCTGCTAGAGTTTACTCATTTATGTAAATAGCCTTTGAGAAACCGTGGTCACCTTCATGCCAAATTGAGACATTGTGGAGTCTTTTTGGAGTTTGTAGAAGAAAGTTGTCTTTCAAAATGTCATTTAGATAACCCTGGTGAGCTATATACTAATCAGTTAATCTCTCTAGCCTCCAATTTCCTCTTTTGTAAAATGAGATAGTTGTAATAGAAATCTTTAAGGTCCATTCTAGCTCTAAATCTATGAGCCTATGATAAGAATTTATGATGCTGTTAGTGGTTCACCAAACCTCCAGTTATGTAGTAGGTCTTGTTCTGCCCCTAAATAGTTCTCTGACTCTGATGAGTCACATGATCTCTCTTGGCTTTAGTTCACTACAAAAACTGAATTGGTAGTGAAGAGTGAAATGAAATGAAAAGCTCACTTTCAGCTCCAAAATCTTATGATTTTTTAGGAATTAGTCTCTTGATAAATATACCACAAATTAGTAGCATGCATCATCTCAGTAACTTTGTTTTAATAAAAATATAGTTCAGAAGAAAAGCATTCTTGGCATAACTTGAAACAAAATGGCAGAAATTATTTCTCTTAGAAATTGTTTTTTTTCAAGTGGTTAAAATCCTTTCTAAAAGTGATATATTCTGATGCTTTTTGCATACCTTTAGCCTCCTCATTCTCAAGTGGAAATAGATTGGCCAAGACATTTAAGAGAAATAGCTGCATAATAGTCCATGTTCATGTATAATAACCTTTAATATAAAATAATAATTAGCCATCTATTATATTATCTTTTTGTCTTTGTATTCCCAGTGTTGGATACAATGCAAATGACATTTTGAATGCTGTGGAATGGAACTGATACATATAAATCTTACAATATTTTCTTTCGCAGTTGATTCGACTGTTCCACCCCTCTAGATGCTATCCTCAAAACAAAACAAATTAAATTGTTTTTCAGAAACTTTCTGATGTTTACTTTCTAGACTGATCCTTGTAGATAAACACACATTTTTATTACCCAGGTCATAGTTGAATCTTTTCTGTCTTGGCAGGAATGACAAGAACATGAGACCTTGTAAAATCATGTTCTTCTCAATACCATGAAAATATAGAAATAGAGCATTGTTGAAGGATCATTACTCAGAATTATAAGAAATTTGAGTTTTTATATATGAAATCTTCATTTTCTTCCTTATTTTAAAACTATATTTTGAATTTGCTAAAGTTTATCTTTAATAATATGATTAAAGGACATGTCTAATTCTTTATTTGTGCTACCATCCTTTGCGTTATTATTTTTACCTTGAAAATATCTTTTAAATAAATTTTTGAAAGAATTAAATATATTTTAGAATTTAAATAGATTGTTCTCTCTGACATTAGTATTTCAAGGTTTTCACATTACTATTCTTTTTAAATATTTTGCCTTATATTGCAATGTGTTGAAAGTTTACTTAAAATATAATTTTGTATACTAAAAATAAGTATAATATTATGAGGACTAACTCTATGTCTTGGAAGGCTGTTGAAAATAGGACTAGGTCTATTGTGATGACCAGGCTGAAATTGGACTGGGGGAATAATTCTTTCACTCCTCTAATGATATAGCCTGCTGCTGCAGGATTAAAAATTTAATTGTCACAATTTTTAGAACTATAGAAACATTTAGGGATAGCAGAAGCATTGCAAAAGGACAAAACATTTAGGTAATCCAATTTGGCTACCTTACATTGTATCTAATCTAACAAATAAATTTCATTGTTACTATTTGCATCAATTATTTTAGAGTCAAGACCAAATTTTACCATTTATTCATAAAACTAAATGTAATTTAAGTGATATACTTCAGCAATTTTTATTGATAAGTTTTTAGTCATTTTCTGTAGTTAAACTACAATTATGAAAAAAGATGGAGGGGAGTGACCTGGAATAATATATATGAAATCTCTTCTCATCAGAAATTTATGGGCATTCCCAAGGCTTACCTAGTAAAAGACAAAGCTCCAACAACCCAGTGTTACTGCCTGTTGTGAATTTCATAAGCTGTTCCCAGTACTGCAGTTTCTTTTCTTTCTACATTTTGCAAAAACAGATTTGGTTTTCAGATCAGAGTGGCTAAAAAAGTCACATTGAATTCTATTTACAGACACACTGCACCAGGGTATGAGATGTGGAAATTTGCAAGTCACAAGATTTTCAAAAGGAATATTCTTTTAATGAACATTACAAATTATGGCAATTTGAAGTAGCAGTCATCAGTTAAGAAAGGACAGAGTATTTATGATTTCTGAGTCTCTTAATGGAGAGGATGTATATATATAAATATATATATATATATATATGAAAAACTGAGCAATTTCTATTTGCATCTTGAGATTCAATAAAGTACAAATAATCTTATCATGCACTATGCTACTTGATAAATACATTCTTCTTTAGGCACTCAGACACATGACTATCAGCAACTTTAATATTCTAATTATATACAGGATGAATCATAACATTATGAAGTCAAATATGAAACCTTGATCTCATGCAACAAATATTTACAAATAAATAGGTGTTAGGAGGTTGGAGGAAAAAGGAGAGCAGAAAAGAAAAGTGTAGAAATGAAGAGAAAATAAATTGGAAGAGAGAGAAAATGTCCTTTATTCATGAGAATAGACCCACAAGGCATGAATTAATTTCTATAGGCTATCTTAAAGTTTATATATATTTTATATGTGCAAGTATATGTAAAGTATATAAACTGCATTTCTAATATTCCAATATTTATTTAGTTCTCCATCCTATTGTTCCAGTAAACAGATGTCAAATGTCAAATCAGTAAGAATTCAGAATCTAAAGTGATTTGAGTGATGTCAAAGATCAACTATTGTTGGCAGTGCTGATTGCAGCTATTTATTGTGGCATAGTCATGGCAGAAATAGATTTGCTCCAGTGTTCATGCAATATCTGATTCAAAACAGAGCACACAGGATCATGACCTGGGATCATTGATAAAAGCTTATTGTTTGACTGATTCAATTGCTAAAGATCACTAAAGGATTCATTCTTCATACCAATAAAAAAATTCCAGTCAAAATCAAATAAGACATGATTTTAGAAACACAAAGTACAAGTTTCATGGTCTTTCACATAATCATAAGAAATTCATGGATTTTTGGACTACTATATGAGTAAATATATATATATATGTATATATATATATGTAAACTTACATAAATATATATGTATATATATATGTATATATTATTAGAGCATGCTAGAATCAACTGTCTCTGTTGAAAGGGAATTTAGAGATTTTCTAATCCAAATCTCTTGAGGTAGAAGTATTCATTTACATCCCCCACCCCAAACACACACACACACACACCTAGCCTAGTTAGTATAGATTTTTTTCCCTTAAAAGGAATTGAGACGATTCTCAAAATGTGGTTAGTTCAAAGAAATTTAAAGGCTTCAGATACTGGCATCACTTCTTGATCAGAGTACAAATAGCCTTGAGGAGTTCCATCCACAGATGTTTGCCTGAGAAATCATAATAGGCAATGAATGTAAAGGTTTTCGAAATATTTTACAAATATCTTTTCATCTTCTCTTCAATCCAGGAATGTAGGTCCATGCTATTTTTATCCTCATTTTGCAAATAAAGAAATTTAACATTAAAAAAAAGTTTGAAGATTCTCAAAGTCATACAACTGTTAAGTATCTAAAGTATCTGAAGCCAGTTTTAATAAAGCTTTTCTAACTCCAGATCCAGTGCCATATATGCTGTCACTTTGTTGCATATTTTAATTTAAAATTATCTTAATATAGCTTTCCTTCATTCTCATAATTCTTATATATTATATGACCTCACTTGCAACAAAGATTATGGTGAAATAGAAAAAAAGTGCAGCAAAACAAACTGTATATAATTTGTCTATTTATACATGAGATATTGTATATCTCTAGTCCCTCCCTTTTACAAAGATGGAATAGAGAGCATGAAGATAGATAGATAGATAGATAGATAGATAGATAGATAGATAGATAGATAGATAGATAGATAGATGATAGACATATGATTTGTCAATATTTTCCTGCTACTTGGCTAACAGAGTTGCTATGCATTAAGAAAACTGTTGCAAAATTTAGGATTTTTCCATTGTTGTAAATAATATGAGTGATCAGAACTCACTTCATTCAACTCAGCTTAAAGTACACAAATGTGTCCAGCTCCTAGAGAATGATGGATTGGGCAAAATATATATGCCTGAGCTAAGACTATAAGTATTCAGTTCTTACTAATTTCAACTAAAGCATTTCCTTCTCACTTCTTTTTGTTTTTTTTAAGAACCCACTGACATGCTAGTACTATATTTACCCAATGTACATACATGTTTGACTTTGAGCCTTTGATGAAGCCTCTATTAAAATGGATCCTTTTGCCTTAGTGTCCTTGATGCTTTAGATTGTTCGACCATTGACCTATCTGAAACATATCCTTTGTAGCTCAAGAATCCAAGGAGGATTACACTTCAAGAGCTATATGCCTATACCACTGGACTCACACATAGGTCTATCACCACCTTCCTTATAATATCCCCTACCCTCACAAGTGAGACCAGGAGGAATCAGAAGTAATGATATTAGTAGCAGATTGGAAATGAAAGATTGAATGACAATCATCAAAATATAAATATATGAAGATAGCTGATACATGTTGGGATTAAACAGAGGAATTCAAGATTACAGGATCAAGGAAGAAGCAGAAACAAAGAAGAGGTAAAATAAGATTAGATTTGGGTAAAGGGATTAAATTATACAGGACATATACAGGACAAGAAGCATAAAATTAGCAAGTGAAAAAAGTTACATTTAATTTCATCAACAGCTATGACTGTGATAAAACAGTTTCATGATAAGAAGTGTCACTTTTTGATCTATGCATTTTTCTTATATTTGAAATTTTGAATCTGATACATTGGCAGAAATACATCAAGAGTACTAGGGTAAAAATCCTTATCTCTAGATCCTCATGTATTGAATCACCATTTCTTTTGAAACCTGAAAACAGTATAGTGATAAAATGTGGGAGAATAAAGAAGTAAGACACCTTAAAAAATTGACAATTCAAGGACATATTTATAATTATTTTTCTGAATATCTTTCTTTTTTGCCTTTATCACTGATTGATATTATTTTAGTTCTTACTCTGAAGTTCTCTTTCTACTCATGATACTTCATTGTCATCTCTTACATATTTAGAATATTTCAATAAACTGTCAGTTAGGCACATGCAATAACTAATTACATCCATTAATGAAAGCATCAAAAATATCGTAGTGTGTGTTCTTGGCATAAACTGCAATGTTCTGATTTTAAGGGATATCTTAGTTGTTTTAAAATGAGTGGAATAATAAAAATATTTTTGCTAGGAAAATCTAGTTCTAGTGTGTCATATGAGATGGACTCTGTAATACAGTACTCCTGTACACTGTTCATAACAGGGATTTTTAAATAAACCGGAATATTCTATTACACATCTCACTAAGATATTGGAATTTGACCTCTGTGGGTTTACAAAAACAGTCAAGGCTATACAATCACTATCTCATTATCAAGTGTTGAAGAGGGATATGGGATTTGAGATTATATGTATCAAATATTAGGTGTTTATAATCTAGGGATGTGAGTCTCTAGTCACTCTAGGGGGAGATAAAGTAATTCCATTAAGTGAAATATACACAGTCACAGAACTGTCTTTGAGATGCCAGCATGCCCAATGGTGGCATCCACACATGAAGACTTTGATCTGAAAGTAGTAAATTTCTGTGAATGTGAGAATAATAAACAAATAATCTATATTGAAAATAAGAAATAAAAAGCATAACAGGTAATATTTATATGCTGCTTTAAAATAAGCATAGTATTTTACATATGCTATTTCATCTGATTATCACAACTCTGAGAGATAAGTTCTACAAGTTATTCTCCCATTTTAAAAATGATAAAATTGAGTTTGAATGAGATTAAGTGGCTTACCTAGAGTTACACAGTCAGAAAGTTTCTGAAGCAAAATCTGAACTCAAGTGATCTGATTCTGGTTTCTGGACTCTGTAACTTCATTCTTTCCTCCCATTTCTCAAATGAATAAAGTAAATTTCTTTAAAAAAAAATTCTATCTCTGTTCGTTTGGGTATTGGCTTGTTAACTTGTTTAAATCAAATTTTGCTTCATTGAAATATTTTGTTGATATCTAGTTGCAGTGAGAGATTTTTCCAGCTGAAAAAAAAAGTATATGAATCCAAAAGAAGAAAAGAAACATACCCCCCCAAAATAAAACAACCAAAGTAACTCAATAGTTTAATCTAAGTATGATACATTCCTGCCTTTGGTGCAAGCCTTTATTGACAAGACTGGCATTTCCAATTTGCCTACCTGGCATATAATAATAATAGATTATAGTCACCTGGTTTAAAAAGATAGTTATATGTGGGTGAAGAGGGTAAGCCTATTTGTCTTCTGCATATCACTAGCAAGAAAAACTTCATTAGTAATCTACCATGAATGCTGGAAGAAATATAGTAATAAAATTACACAAACACTCACACACACACACACACACACATACACACACATACTCATACGCACAGACATACACAAACTCAATCAGGAGAAATATCACAAACATTAAAATCTAAATAATTTTTGAGATTGCAAAATTTTATATAAGTGTACTCCTATAAGCAAAGTTTTTAAGAGAGGTATGCCATATACAGACCTTGGGATCTGATGAGTTTTCTGACTGGAGGTGATTAATTTTAAATGATAGCATTATTGCAATAGTGTAGAAAACATTCACACTTTGGGTTAAAGATGGTGAAAATGACATATGAAGATTATTTAGTTTTACATTTCATATTATGAGTATGTCCTACCCAGTTCCATAAATATCCACCATTTTATATAAACTGACCTTGGAAAGCTATGAATTGGATCATGAAGTAATCGGTCATGTAACTAGATAGTTGTTCTATCATTTATTCCATTTCAATAAATAGAAGCAGAATATAGTCAGAAGAATAGTGTTTCTAGAATCAGAGAACTTGAGTCTAAATCCTACCTCTGTTTTTTACTACCTTTATGACCTTAGGCAAGTCATTGTATCTCCCCTATCAATTTTCTGGGAAGTTTGTAGTTCTTTGACAGTAGGGGACACTTTATAGCCCTGTTAAGTTTGTAAAGCACTTTACTTGTAATACTATTTAATTATGACAAAAATACTAAAACTAATTGCTATTATTCCATTTTGTCAATAAAGATACTGAGATTAAATAGGTTATTTGGCTTACCTAGTATCAGGCTGGTAATAATTACCTAGGACAATACTTGAGTTCAAATCTTCCCTACTGAATGCAGAATTTTATGATCTCTCCTGCCTTATATTCCTGTAGATATATGACCCATCTTATTTAGAAAACCAGGGAAAGGTTTTCTTTGTTAATTAACCTCTTTGATTTTCATGTTTCTCCTCCATTAAATGAGGAGTATGAAATAAATGACATCTAAGGTTCTTTCAATTTTAATTCTGTGATATTTAATTACCTTGGTGTCGGTAACCTATTTAGTGATACGCACATGATCCCATCTGCATTCTTCTTATTCATATATTCCCATAAATCCATTTGAGGAATCTATGCCATGTATGGGATATCTCTTTTGTTTGTTTTTATTTTCTCTCAAAGATGAATATTCTAAATGATGCGCTATGTTTTAGAGAAATTCTCACATACAAATTGTTAACATGCCAGTTTATCTAAACTTTTGTATATTTTTGTGAGTTTAAATTTTGAGATTTTACTGTATGATGGATATATTTATATATATATATATATATATATATATATATATATATATAATCCCCAAGATATTTTTGATAATAAAGAAATGTACTTCTGAAATAATGTATAATTTGATATCATTAAGAGACAAGCACAATTTTCTCCCAAATAATCTAAGTCTTATTATTCTTTCTACTCCTTTTCTTGACTCATTTCATGTCCAGCTGAAGTATCCAGGCTCTCTATTTTTGCAGAAAATTTTTTAAGACTTCAAACACCAAACAAATGTGAACTGTCATCATGAGTAATTAGAAGGACTGCCTGTTAATTTGAATGCTAGATCTGGTTTTGTTTGCATCTTGAGCAGAGAAAAAAAGTCTTACAATATAAATTGAATTGTGTCCGATGGGATCCCTTCATATTGACATGTCTTTAAAGTTCTAAGGAAGGGAGTGAACAAATTTTCTTTTGTTCCTTCCTATTGACTTACCTAGTCTTCAGTAAGGACAGATGATGCTCTTTGCTAAATCTTAAAATTATTCAATTCAAGGTTTCTTAATGAGAAAGTACTTTTTTTTTGGTTGTTTGTTTTGATAGCAACCAAAGCAACCAGTTTTAATTTTAAAGGTGTCAGGGTAAATTTGAAATTATGAAGATCAATTCAGTTCTAAAATTGGCACATTTCTTTTCATTATGAAAGTTGATATTTTTAGAGATGGACTATTTAAATTGTGGAGAAATGAAGAAATGGACACATTTGTATGAACATATGCCATTTGTCAAATTGATTGCCGTCCCATGTCTAAAATAGTTACTGAAAGAGAATTACAATAAAAGAAATCCTAAAATTTCATTTCCTATTTTTTTAAACAACATAGGAATATTCAGGCAGAATTTAATCACATTTCATGAAGTATTTGGGCCAATTTCAAAGGAATAAAATGTATTTGGCAAATTTTAAATGGACAATATAGATGAGAAAATATAGATAGATAATATAATGATAGGCAACCTTTTGAGTAAATGCATTGCCCTGAAAATAAGTTGTTTTATTTCAATTGGACTGTGCATGTTACTCATAATACATGATTAGATTTCAAATGGGAAGAAGATAAACATGGCACCTAATCTATTCTAGACTTCCTTGAACAAGTGCATTTCTTCTGAAGTTTTAATAATTACATGGCTAAACAAATGACTAAGGCCTATGTGTGAGTATCTGAAAAATATCAGTTGTATTATATTGTATTGTTGATGCTGTTTTTTTCTCCTTTTAAATTGAAGAAGTGATTATTTTTAAAAATGAATCTGCTTGCTTGAGAGATTTTTAAAAAATCCTGGGTTGTGTGGCAGGATAATTCTGTTATGCAAAATGTTGAAATCCTATATTATAACACTTCTCAGTTTTCTCCATAATTTACTGAGTAACAGTTTTAAGGTTCATTCTCTACTACTGAAGTTGTTTTTTTTTTTTTTTTTAATAAAGATTAAAACTCAACTTGGAGGGTGGAGCCAAGATGGTGACAAGAATGGATCATGTCTTAGGTGCTTTCTCATAAATCTTTGAAACTAAGGACTTTAAATTTTCAAGAAACAGAACCCACAGAGGGAACCAGTGAGGCAGTTCTCCTACTCAAGGTAACCTGGAAAAGAGCAGAAGGGCTCTGCTCCCGGGGGTTGGAGGGGTGGCCCACCAGAGGGGTGGTCCGCCAGTGCAAAAGAATTTCAGCTTCCCGGAGGCAGCCCAATGGCACTGGGAGCCTCAGTTCACAGCATCTGGGGAGTTTCCTGAACTGTGCCCTGGGGAACACCGGGCAAAAATTAGGTGAACAGCAGGGGACCTCTGCCAGAGCGAGCACGTGAAGCCCAGCCCTCAGAGCACACTGCAAGCAGCTTGGCCACTGCATTCAAGATCCAGGAAACATAAGTAGGCAGAGTGAGTAAGCAGGAGCCCCCAGGGCCTGAACCTATTGAGCTGAGGGAGAGGAGTGAAGAGAGAGAGACTGCAGAGCTCTGTCCTCTGACCCTAGGAGAGGACTCTGGGGCTCTGAACACATTCAGATCCAGATAGCAGTCTAGGCCCCCATATAACAGAAGGGCTCCCCCCACCCCGGTGGCAGAGGGGGGTGCTTATGGTCATTCACAGACAGGAGGGAGGACAGAGCCTCACAAACTGAGATCCTTTTGGGAGTGTATCAAAAGCTTAGGAAGCATTCCCCAAAATAGGCTTAGGCTGGGAAAATGAGCAAGCAGAGAAAAAAAGAAGAACACCATTGAGAAATACATTATCTATGATCCAAAGAAGGATCAATATATTCAGTCAGAAGATGGGGAAGCACAAGCTTCTGCATCTAAAGATTCTAAAAAAAAAAAAAAAAGAAATTGGGCTCAGGCTATGACAGAGATCAAAAAAGACTTTGAAATTCAAATGAGGGAGTTAGAAGAAAAACTGGGAAAAGAAATGAGAGAGATGCAGCAAAAAAAAAACATGAAAATGAAGTCAGCAGCCTAGTCAAGGAAATGCAAAAAATGCTGAAGAAAATAACATGCTAAATACCAGCTTAAGTCAAATGGATAAAACAGTTCAAAAGGTTATTGAGGAGAAGAATGCTTTAAAAAGCAGAATGGGCCAGATGGGAAAAGAGATAAGAAAACTCTCTGAGGAAAACAAATCCTTCAGACAAAGAATAGAACTCAGGGAGACTGATGAATTTATGAGAAATCAGGACTCATTAATTCAAAACCAAAAAAATGAAAAATTAGAAGAAAATGTGTAACATCTCATTGAAAAACCAGCTGATATGGAAAACATATTTATGAAAGATAATTTAAAGATTATTGGAATATCTGAAAGTCATGATCAGGAAAAGAGCCTTGACGTCATTTTCAAAGAATTACTACAGGAAAATTGTACAGATATTCTAGAATCAGAGGGCAAAATAGAAATGGAGAGAATCTACCTATCCCCCAGAGAAGGAGATCCCCAAAATCCAACCCCTAGAAATATCATAGCCAAGTTCCAGAACTCCCAAGTCAAAGAGAAAATATTACAAGCAGCCAGAAGGACACAGTTCAAATATCATGAAGCTGCAGTCAGGATCACACAGGACTTAGCAGCAACTACATTAAAAGCTTGTAGGACTTGGAATATAATATATCAGAAAGCAAAAGAGTTTGGAATGCAACCGAGAATCAACTACCCAGCAAAAATGAATGTCCTCTTCCAAGGAAAAAGATGGACTTTCAATGAACCAGGGAAATTTCAAATGTTCCTGTTGGAATGGCCAGAGCTGAACAGAAGGTTTGATCTTCAAATACAGGACTCAGGTGAAGCATAGAGATTGGAGCAGAAGGGAAAATATGAGGGACTTAATGATGATGATGAACTGCATGTATTCCTGCATAGAAAAATGACACTGATAATACTCATATGAACCTTCTCAATTAAGAGAGCAGGTAGAATGAGCTTTTACAGTTGAAGCACAGGAGAAAGCTGAATTTGAAGATAATATATAGTGTAAAAATGGAGTCAATAAAAAAGGGGAAATGTAATGGGAGAAAGAAAAAGGAGAGGGGAAGTAGGCCAAGGTATTTCATATAATAATATTTTTCTTTATTACAATGAGCTATTGCAATGATATGGAAGGGGGTAAGACAAGGGGGAATGAGGGAATCTTCACTCTCATCAGAGGTGGCTAGGAGAGGAAATAGCATATATAATCAATGGGGTACAGGCATCTGGAGTAAGAAGGAGTGGGGGACAGGGGGAAGGGGGATTTAGGAATGGAGGAGAGGCTGGACCATGGGTGGAGAGTGGTCAGATATAACACACTTTCTTTTTTACTTCTTGCAAGGGGCTAGATGGCCTGTATGGGACCATAGGGCCAGGTAGATGCTGGGCCTAAGGGGTGGTAGGGGGGCTCTGGGCCTCTTGGCCCCAGGACCAAGGATCTGTCTGATGTGCCACTCAGCTACCCTACAGCAGTGTCAGAGTGAAAGGAGAGAGAAAATATAGTATATGGTAGTGGAGAAATATAAAAGGAGGGAGTTGCAATCAGCAATGGCAACACTGGAAAAATATGGAAGTAACTTTTGCGATGCACTTACCATAAAGAATGTGATCCACTCATGACAAAGTTGTTGGTGTTGCAACAAAGACTGAAGCACATTTTTTTATTATTATTTTGGGGGGGTGCAGGGCAAATGGGGCTGGGTTCCCTGCTTGGGGCAGCATAGCAGGGTGATCATTGGGTGTCTGAGGCAGGATTTGGAGCAGGGTGCTCCTGGCTCAAGAGCCAATGCTCTGTCTGCCACCTAGCCACCCCCACTATTGCTATTATTTTATTTTATTTTGGGTCTTTTTTTCTTTTTTTGGGGGGGGAGAGTTTGCAGGGCAGTGGGGTTGGAGTGGCTTGCATGTCACATGGCTGGGTGATTGTTGGTTGTACATGGGCTGGGATATGGGCTCAGGTGCTCATGGCTCCAGGGCCGGTTCTCCGTCCATTGCACCATCTGGCTATACCTACAATTATTTCTATTATTTTTTTGTTTTAATTTTTTTCCTCTCCCCTTTAATTTATCACTCAAGTGAGTCTATATTTTTTGGGGGGAGGGGTTATTTTGTTCACTCTTAAACAAGAATATTTTATTAATGTATAAAAAAACGTTATTTGTAAAAAAAATGTGCATATCCTTTGATGCAGCATACCACTCCTCAGTCTATACCCTGAAGAAATGATGAAAAAGGGTAAAAACATCACTTGTACAAAAAAATATTCATAGCGGCCCTGTTTGTTGTGGCAAAGAATTGTAAATCAAGTAAATGTCCTTCAATTGGGCAATGGCTTAGCAAATTCTGGTATATGTATGTGGTGGAACATTATTGTTTTATTAGAAACCCGAAGGGTTGGGAATTCAGGGAAGCCTGGAGGGATTTGCATGAACTGATGCTGAGTGAGATTAGCAGAACCAATAAACACTGTACATCCTAACAGCAACATGGGGGTAATGTTCAACCTTGATGGACTCTCTCACTCCATCAGTGAAACAATCAAGGACAATCTGGGGCTGTCTGCAATGGAGAATACCATCTGTATCCAGAGAAAGAACTACAGGGTTTGAACAAAGACCAAGGACTATTACCTTAAATTTAGAAAAAAAAACACCTGATATTTTATTGTCTGATCTTGCTATCTCTTATACTTTATGTTTCTTCCTTAACAATATGATTTCTCTCTCAACACACTCAATTTGGATCAATGTTTACCATGGAAACAATGTAAAGACTGAGAAACTGCCTTTTGTGGGGGTGGGGGGATGTAAGATTAGGAGAAAAATGGTAAAACCCATAATAAATAAAATATCTAATAAAAATAAACTTAACCAAAGAACTGAAGAATAATAGTAAAGAAGGAAAAAAGGATGGAAGAAATAAAATGAACAATAGTATAAGCTATTTTAATATAAGTATGGAAAATCAGTAAAGTAGGTGAATGAAAATAAATATAGTATCAAATTGATGATTTGAGAGGAGTGTCTACTACAACAAGCCCCCAAATTATGCTTTTCCCTCTCACCCCAAAATAATATCTTCCTGGGTCAGGAAGACCTGAATTCAAATTTGAATTCAGATACTTACTAGCTATGTGACTTTGGGAAATGATGATACTATTAAAAAAAATTTAGATCCTAACCCACTTTCAAGTATTATTGCATGAATCAAATGAGTTGATAATTACAAAGCATTTTGCATAGTACCTGGAAGATATATATATATATATATACATATATATATATGTATATATATATATATACATATATATATGTATATATACATATACATATATATATTCATATGTTTTTGTTGTTATTGTTTGGAGTAATAGGAATTTATTCATAAGGACAAACATAGACATATACAAATGAAATGTGTTTTCATATTAATAGGGAGACATGGGCTGAGATTGGACATGCTATTTCAATTATATAGGTATCTTATGGGCAGGAAATTCTTGCTGTCAATCAGGTCAGCACTGTCTGTGCAACTTACAATATACTGGAATCTTAGAAAATTACCTAAAATGCTGATAAGTGACTTGTCCAGGTTCCTAAATCAGTATAGTGTCAACTGCAGTATTTGAAGTCAGATTTTTTTTTGAATCAGTGGAATTCATAATCAGAGATTCACACAATTATCTATCTAGGTTATTCTATAGTCTTTCCTTATTGAATTCCATTACCATTGGTAAACTAACCGTTTCAGACTCATCTTCTAACCTACTTCCCCTGACACCTGTAAACATAGACCAGTAAAGCTTTCTATCCAAAGATCCACCCTTTGTCCTTTTTTACTTTTCTTAGAGACTTAGAACTTACATCCATATAATTTGCTTTAATATTATTAATGTGATTTTCATAAACATGCTTTAAAATAATGAAACACATTTTCAATCACATAAAATAACTGAAATATATTTGGTGCTTTATGTAAGTTTACTCATTTGTTTTTCACAATAGCCCTTTGAAGTAGAAGAGAATATAATGTCCCTCCATTGTATAGATGAGAAAACAAGAGATTCAAGACTTGATAGGGTAGCACTGCTATAAGCTCTTCAATCCAGCTCTACTAACTCCAGCCTCTAACTCCTCTATACTATGATTCTTTCAATACATCCAAGAACAAGACTGATAGAACAATTCCATTTTTTAGCACATGAATTCTTTTGTTCAGAATTCTTTAGCATATTAAGCTATATATTTCTATCTTACTCTACCTAAAAAAATAAATCACTCAAAATTTTTCAACAAAACTGGGTGGGGCTACTATAAGTTAATATCAAGAAATAACCATACCTAGCTTAGTGCAGCAAATGGAATAATGACTGATTTTGGGGTGGGGTGCTAAATGAATATAAGGTTATTTATAATTTCCTTTTCTGTTTCTTCGACTACCACACTGATGTGCAAATTATTCTGGAAAAACAATATATTTTTTTGTTTTCATTCTGTGACAGCAAGATTATGTGAATGTTTAAATTGGCACTATACTGACCTTGACCAGATTAAATCATAATAGTCTTTCATACCAAATTTAATTAGCTCCTTCAGTTGAATACTGAATTTAGTGGCATACATACATTTTTCTGCGTGAACTTTTGGTCTGTGTGTGTGTGTGTGTGTGTGTGTGTGTGTGTGTGTTATTCTTTATAATTAAGAATGGATATTACTCCAAGAAAATATGACAAAATTATAGTTCTTAATGTACATACTTCAATATCTAATAGAGACATTGATGCATGAGAAATTATCAATTATCAAGAATCTTTCAGACTCACAATGAAACAGGACCAATGACTTTGAAACAGGAAAATAAAATTTGAAATGTGAAAGAAAAACTCTAAGAATTGAAAAAATTATACTCAGAAAGCAATAACTTTTAGAGGGAATTGGTTTGCTGTGACTAGTTTTTTTTTTAATTGTAACTGAAGGAAAAAATAAAAATAATGGTCAGTGTCAAGAAAATAAAAAAGACTGAAGAACCAAATGTTAAAAAGAATGAAATGTTTACTGATCAAATTCACATTTTCTTTTGAGACTATGCTAATTATTGCCAAAATGTGAGTATATATGATTTACTTTATCAGACTGAAAGTCATTATTCCCAAGTGAGTGGATTAAGGAATCTTTTTTAAAAAAATATTTTTAAAAGGTCTTGATGTCTTGTGCAAAAATGAAGCAATAATGAAAAATGATAAATATATTGATGTACTGAGAAACACAATAGTTCTAGAATTAGATGTATTCATATGAGTAAAATGAAGTATCCTTGACATATTGAAGGAAACATACAAGGCATTAGGTTTAACATTGAGGAATATTTAATAAATAAAATGCCGGTTCTGCATGTATGCATTCTCAACCTTAGTCTCAGTTGTTCACATGTACTTTGCAGTTCTATATTATGTTGCATGCCCTTGAAATTACTGAATAAATCACCACATGTTCAATATGACATTCTTCAATTTTACTAACAATTGATTGTGACATAGTTGATCAGGATGAAAATTCAGTGTTTTGAATTAGCTCTTGTGAGAGCCCAGATAACTTGATTATGTATAGAGAGGTTCAATTATTTCTCTTAAATTGAATAGGGCTGCAGAAATAAATTCTTGGAGGCTAAGGGCCTTGTTTTCATCTCATCATATAGGGTTAGAATTTAGGTACTGACTTTGCTGTATCAAATATCAAATGTCTAGTTTGATGGATTTGCTTTTTTTTAATAGCTCTGCATCCATAGAAGTACATTAGGAATAACACACTGTCCACATGACTATAATGCTGAATGACAGGGTCAATCTTGGTACCCCCCAAAATGTCCATTACATATCTGTTTTTATGCCTAGAATGTCTTCTCTCCCTAATGAATCTCTGATGTATATGCATATTTGCAAGGCCAGTTCAAATTTCACCTTGTCCATGAAACCTTAATCATCCTGTTAGCAACTTCTTCTTTGGAGAGCACAAATATTTTTGATGTTTTATTATAATCTGTATCTTTACCTTCTCCACCTACTAGACTGTGTTTAACAAAGGAATAATAATAGATAACAGGGGTATAATGCTTTAACATTTAAAAGAATGTTAAATATATCTTATTTGATGCTCATAATAAAGTTGTGAGGCTGCAGGTAAGTGTTATTTTTATAACTTTTTAGTTATATATATATATATATATATATATATAATATATATATATATATATATATATATAGTTTCATAGTCTCAGGAAACTGAGATTATGAGAGGTAAATGGCTTTTCTAGGATCATATTATCAGTAAGAATCTCAGGAAGAATATTCCTGACTCAGTAATACTCCATTCCTGGTGTCATCAAGTTGAATAAGTTTGTCTCATCCAAACTTTGAATCTCATTGAAATTTTCTAAGTTCTTTAGTCAATGTTCTACAAAGAGTAGACATTTATAATTGTTCCAGGAATGAATGAGTGAGCATATTCATGAAGGGCAGTTCTTCTCAATAAATCTGTAGTTTTTCATTAATCTGTAACACATACTATAAGCACTAAAAGATAGGTCCCTCCTCCTGATAGTATTTGTGTACAAATTAGCAGTCATTTCAGTTTATTCAGATCATTCTTTAGATCATTGCTCAGTTGACTAACTGAGAGGACCACAGGATCTCTGCCATCATAGGTGTCAAATTATTTTCTTTGGAGGTTTCCAGAACCATAGCAATACACGATCTGAGAGATAGATGGAACATTAGAGTTAGTTCAACCTTTTCATTTTAGAGGAAGAAAAATGAGATCCAGAGAAGTAAAGTAATTTGCGCCTAATTTGTTTACATGAATCACTGGACTCACAGATCTATTATTCTCTCTCTCTCTTTCTCTCTTTCTCTCTCTCTCTCTCTCAGATCATTATTACGACCTTTCATAATCTATTTATTTATCATATTATTTTCATCTACATGTAAATGGTAATGTGTCAAGTCCTCTTTTTCATGGCCAGCAGTTCCTCTATACCACTGTTACCATATACTTGAAAATAAAATGTGCTTTGCATTAGATGAGCCTCAGATTAGAAGTATATCCTGACTCATTCAATCCTTAGTTCTCTCCCACCCACTGCCCAAAATGTACTCTCTATTTTTGATATATATATATATATGTATGTATGTATGTATATAGGTTGTACTTATTTCTGACTTTGTAGACCAATGTCTATTCAGAGTTTGGTACAGAATAGGTAATTTGTAAATATTTGTTGATTTGAACAGTTAACCAAGCCTATGAGCTTGAATGTTGGTGGGGGAGGAGGGAAAGAGAGAGAGGGAAAAAAAGAGAGAGAGAGAGAGAAAGAGAGAGAGAGAGAGAGAGAGAGAGAGAGAGAGAGAGCATAGATTGTCAGATTATAGATTTGAAAACTTCCCTCAAAATTATTTTGCATGTGAGAAAATAAACTATCCTTGACCACAGTGGTATCCCTTAGGTGTGGATAATCAGGGAGATTGCCAGGGGCCTCACTGAAGCAGATGGCAGCTGCAGGAGGAAACGAAGACAGCTAGCATCTGGGGCCAGAACAAAATTAGCATTAGCATGTAAAATACAATTAGTAACAGCAATCAGATCTTCCACATCTTGTCCTTCTAAGATTTTCAAGCTATTCTTTGCTCTCTCTGTTACCTCATCTTGCTGGCATCTCTATTAGCTACTCTTCCTGATATTTTTACTTAAATATTCAAATAACATATATTCTTCTCCATATAGGGACATGTCTCAACCTTACCATCCTCCTTTTTATCAAGGATAATTTTTGTCTGTCTTTGTGTAATGTTCCATAAAGGGACTGTCAATACTCCAAAGAGTTTCTGATTTTTAAAAATATTATTTAAAAAATTATATAGCATCTTTTGTCTTTCATTCTCACAATGGAAGTGGTCTCTTTAGTTTTTTCCGCGTCATAAATATTGTAAAGCACAGAAATAAGGAAATCAAGTCACTAGGTCTTCAGTGAAGTAAACTGGGACACATGTCTAACTGGCCTTCTCTTTTTGTTGTTTTGTTTTGCTTTATTTTAATCTGTGACTCAGACAAAAGCACATATTATGGGCTTATTTGATTTTAGGATAATACAGAGCTGAGAAGAATAACTTGCATCTGTGGAAAATTTTTTAAGCATATTTGGAAAATCCTAGTATTTATTATATCTATCCTTTTGTGGAAATTGTTTAACCTGAAACTTAGATACAGTTGATACTTTTCCCAGAGATGCTCCTAGGGAACTTGAAATTTTTGTTTGGACCTTAACCTATATTTTGTTACCACCTAAAAGTTTGTGTTTTGGTTTCACCCAAATTTTATTGAATTATTTGTTTTGCTTGCTAAATCACAGTTCAGATAATCCAGGTATCTTATCTGGAAACTTCCTCCTTGAAACAATCTGTGTACTTGTGCTTTTTTTTTTTGGAAACTGTCCAAATCTTTTTGAAATTCTCTATTTGCAGGGTACTTGGCTGAATTAAGGCACTCAGCACAAAAGAGGTGACAGTGTCACTATCCTTTAGTCTGCTCTTACATATTGGAATGCATGAGCAGTTTGGGCTACTACTTCATCAAGTATTGACCTGGTATACTGGAAAGATAATAAGATAAAAACTATCCAGAGGAGAATGTGGATGTCCATGGGTCTAAAGGCTAAGCCACATGAAAATGTATTGCTTTCTTCATCATAACAAAGAAAAAATTTGCTAGAATTATGTCTTCAAGCTATGAGGTGTGATCATTTGGAAGAGAAATTCCATTTGTCCTATTTGGATTGGAAGACCCTTCTCATCCTTCTTGACCTCAGGTAGCTTTAGGCATTCTTCTTGAGTGATCTCTTCTCCCTGCATTTTTATAACAGTTTTCTTTTAGCTTTCCTCCAACCTGTCTAACTACTTCTCAAAGTCCTTGACTAGTTCACATACCCTCAGATGATGTGCCCTAGTGTGGTTTTTGATTCTACTTTTCTATCTCTATAATCGTTATTTGTGATCTCATCGATTGATCTGGGTTAAATTATTATCATTAAGATGATTATCATCTCTAAGTATTATAATATCTAAGATAATAGTGCTAACATATGCATCTCCATTCATCTGTCTCCTGAGTTTCAGTCTTGCATTTCCAGGAAGTGCAATATAGAAATCATAATCTTGCCAAAATTCACCCTTCTTCCCAATTTGTTCATTACTATTAAATGAAACACCACCAACTTTATATTATATATCTTGGCATTTGACAAGTCTAATTAGTTATTCCTTAACATTATCTTTTTTATCTGCTTTTCTCCCTTTATCCACAACTATAGTTTGGGCTCTCATTATTTCTCGCTGAAGGATCAGGGGATAGAGTAAGGATCCAATGGGGAAAACCTGAGATCAAAACATAGACACTTATTACCTCTTTTACCCTGGACAAGTCACTTAATCTTGCTTTGTGTCAGCTTCCTCAACTGTGAAATGGAAATAATAATAGCACTTTGCTCACAAGGTTCTTGTGAGGATCAAATGAAATATGAGAATACTGAAAAATTCTAATTGGTTACCCTAAATCCTGTGTATAATTTCTTTTATTTGCCACTCTCATTTTTTAATCCTCCAAATAAGCAAGTCCTTTATTTATTCTCCAATGTATCTTTAGTTGTTTTTCATTATATCTAGAATATGTAACATTACCTATTTCTCCTTCTAATATATATTGCCCATGCTTTAAAGCCTATTCTATATGGCATTTCCTTCTTGAGACCTATAATGACATGGTTAGCAGTTAGTTAACCTTATACATTTTACTTAACAATTTGTTTTGTCCCTTTCTAATGTACTCAACTGTATGATTAGACAATATAATTGCATGTGTTAATATCCTCTCCTACACTGTAAGGTCCATAAATACAGAATCCATGTCTCCTTTAAACTCTGTGTATATTGTCTCCAGATTGAAGTATAGTTCTCTGAATACAGCACCTGATAAATGGGTGTTACAATGTTATTTTGTGTGCTCCCTTTTAAGCTTCTCAAATACTACTCTGGTACTAATTTTCTTCTCTCTTCTAAATCATTTTATTGTTTATTTTTCTGGCAAGGAAATGAGTTTAAGTGACTTGCCCAAGGTCACACAGCTAGGCAATTATTAAATTTCTGAGGCCACATTTGAACTCAGGTACTCCAGACTCCAGGGCCGGTGCTCTATCCATTGCATCACCTAGCTGCCCAACTCATTTTAACTTATCGTGAATTGTGAAACTAGGAAACCCAACTTCTTAGAGCAAGCAGGTAAAGCATAGGATAAAATTTATGATATTGATTAGAAAATCTTATTATATTAATTGAACCTGAAATAATCTAGAAAAAAGCACCAAGGTATTGTCTAAGGTCAATTTTACTAAAAGTCTGACTGCCTTAGGGTCTGATCAAGGAAGCCTGAGATAGCTGGAAGGAATACTTGAAGCCTCCCCAGGTCTTGTTTCTAGTTTGTGTGATGGCTTCACCCAGATTTTATTGAATGTTATACTTACCTGTTGGAAGTACATTTCAAGCAATGTGTCTATGTGCAATATGTGCCTATGTGTTCTTGTATTCCTTCTTTGTACTCAATATAATGTGAAATAAAATAGAGATCTGGAGTGGGCGTGGGGGGGTGGGGATCCACATCTTTTTTTTCCTTTCTAAAAGCCATTTCTAGGTTTTCTTTTTGTTTTCAACTAACCAACAAAAAAGTAAGTCTAAATATACTCTAAAGGACTCTTTTTAAAAGAAATGGCATCGACCAAAGTTTTGCCTAGGTAGAGACTCCATTTTAATTTTGGTTGGTTTTTATTTGCTTAGCACCTGTTTGTTTGTATCTTCTATATTAACCATATATTACTGGAAACTGAGAGACTTGTGTAGCAGTATTGACTCCATTACTAAAATTCTAAGTGATATGGTTTTGGAAAATTTGATTAGTATTCTTTGATCTCAGTTTCTTTATGGGAGAAATAAGAGAGCTGATCTATTTTATTATATATATATATATATATATATATATATATATATATATATATATATATATATATATTTATGTTCTTTAAGGCCATTTCCAATTATCTTGAATGATTCTATCACAATGATAATGATGATAGAGAATGAGTTATTTGCTAAAAGTACGGGTCTTCCCTTGCGGCCAGTTTTCACTTAAAATGCCTCTTCTGCCTTGTAGAAACTTGTTCCAAGTAATGTTCAAGCCTGGTCCATTTGTGATATAGGAAACATGGGTATAAAGGAATATTATATTTGGAAAAAGATTTTGTGATCTTTTTCTGCACTTGACCTTTACTTTGACCCTGGCCATGCACTCATTCATGGGTCAAATTAGATGTTAGATTACACAAAGTGATACTTTGTCACATTAAACCAAGAAGGGGTTCATCCTACAGTCACAATTCCTACAGCAATCTATCCAATATAATACCCAGGCTGCTACCAAAACACCCTTGCTCCCTAGGATCCTGAGGGGGGGTATTCCAGCGGGAACTGGAACAATTTTACTAACCTTATCTCTCTGACTTCTGATGGTCATTAATCAGCCACTGGTCTGCCTGGTTAGGAGGCTGAGCCCAAAATCATGTGGTCTTTAAAGAAATTTAATCTTATGGTCTCTAAATTGAAGAAAACTTTAACTCTCTCTTCACCTTATGGGTTCTAAATTCCTAATACAGGAGTTAAATCATCTGGCCTGCCTGGTTAAATTGTTGTGTATAAAACCTCTTGACCTTTAAGGAACTCTTAGCTATTTCTCATTATCTTTTGTGTTGTAACGACGTTTTTAATAAATCTGTGTTTTCATTGCACTCCCAGGGTCAGAGTTGTGAGATCTTGGGGAAACTAGTGAATCCTCCTACAGTAAAGGCAGATTTTATCATAAGAAGCATCTGGGAAGAGAAGATATTGGTTTTCACCATTATTCTGGAATGTTTGACAGCAGAATTTTTACTCAAGGGAAGTTTTAACACATCAAAAAATCTTTAGCACATCTATGTGAGATATGAAAAGTCACAGATATTCTCTTAGGTATCATTCTATTATGTACTAAAAACCCTATTACAATGTATTTAATTGAGTACATCATTAACAAGAAGAACAAAAAGAAGAAAATATTTTCAGGAGTCAAGTTCATTATACAGAAATCATTTCAGGTTAATTTCTAATTGAGGCTCTAAGAAAATGCCATCGTAGCCGATTTAAAGAATCTTTCTCTGGCATGTGTTTTATTACAAATTTCATTACAAATAATATTTATTAAATATTACAAAATAATAATACATATATTATAAATATTATCCAAGAGAACAAACACAGATAGATAAGGTCAATGACTTTATTGGTGCTAAGGAAATTCTTTTTATTCATTTCTATGGGTAGGAGAGAGGGGACTTGGAGAGAATTCATTGATTTCTAAGATATTAGAACTGTATGACCTAGGTCCTAAGTGACCTTTTCCTAAACTGACAAGTCCATGAAACACCAAGCATGGGTTCTGTCCAACTACCCTTTGTTCCAATTAAAAGTTTGGTTCAAAATGTGAACATTCAACAATCATTGGCCTTCCAGAACAATCCTAGGTTTTGGTTTGTTTTGTCCTGGTTTGCTTTTGTAAATCTAAGATGCCATATCATAGAAATCAATGAATTCTCTCCAAGTCTCCTCTCTCCTACCCAGAGAAATGAATAAAAGGAACTGGGTGTTCTCATTTCAGTAGAGAAGGAAAAGAATAGTGAGGTCAGTTTTACCACTTTGTTAGAATTATTGGAAAATATGTCTGGCTAAAGCATTTAGAGGTCTGAGAGAATGTGAAAAAATTCACTGAATCTGACCCTGAGAATTCAGGGACAGAAAAGATTTATTAGAAATTATTGTGGTTAGCAGAAGCTAAGGGAAACTAATAGGCAGTTGGGGGCAATTGGCACAGTGGATAGAGTACTGACCTTGGAGTCAGGAGGAGGGGAGTTCAAATCCACCTCAGTCACTTGACTCATATTAGCTGTGTGACTTTGGGCAAGTCACTTCACCCTGATTGCCTGGAATCCAGGGCCATCTCCAGTCATACTGATTCATATCTGACCACTGGACCCAGATGATTCATGAGGAGAACATGAAACTGGTGACTTAGCACTCAAATCTAATTCACATGCTTGTCATGGTATCACCTCCCTGATGGAGCCGCTGGCCTGTTTCTTGAGTTAGATAACTGCCCTGCAATGAATCAAAACTCAGAAATGCAGGTTTTGGAAAGAAGATAGAGATTATAAAAAAGCTACAATACATAAGAAGAGTTATAGAACAGTTAAGTAAAGGATGCAATAACATTTTAAAGAGCCAGAACCTTTAAGATCTCTTAGAGAAGAGAGGTGAAAAGATCCATAAATGACCAGGTGGGCAGAAATCCAGGATAGATATCTTTAAAGGTCCAATGAGGAAGTCTTTCAAATCATGGACAAGAACAAATCTTTAATACTTCTTTTGCTATGAAGAATGAGTGCCAAAGGTAAAAATGTAAGATTGTCAAGAAGGAAATCAGGAAGTCTCTTAGTAGGGTGGTATAAGAAAAACTAACAAGAAATTGCAAGTTAACTCTGGTTTAAAAATCTCTCTAAAAGATAATTTCCAAGCCTTCAGCATACATTTTTGCTTATCTTTCAGGCAAAAGACATGCTACTTAGTTCAAAACAAAAGATAATCAATTAATCAAAGTACATAGCAAATAAAGTAGCAAAGATTTCCTAACTTTGCCTCCCATGTACACAAAGGCCCACACTCTTCCTCAGTCAACTTATAAATCTAGCTTTGATTTTCTTTTTCCCACCACCCTGAAATACAAAATGCAAAGTGCTTTTTAACAGGTTTCCCTGAAACCAGTATTATGCAGATCAATAAAATACATCAGTCATTTAATTAATAAAAAATAGTGCTTACTCTGTGTCAAGCACTTTTTTTAAATATTGGGGATATAAATGCATGCAAGCAAGATATTTCCCATCTTTATGTAGCTTATATTTTTAGGAGATATAGTAGAAAAAGAATCTAAAAAATGTGGGTGGAGGTCAATTCCAGACAAACTCACCATCATTATGCCCAGATTTAGTGCAGAATAAGAAGGCGAGCCCAAACACCTGTGGGAAAGGTGGAAGAAGATGACACAAGTACAAGGAGCATCGTTTGGAAATAGAATACTTTGGTGCTTAACTGTATCATAGAAGTGACACAGCTTTTACAAGATTTGGTCAGTTTTGAAAAACAAGAAAAAGATAGCAAAGAGTCTGTGCCAAAGAGAATGTTCTACTATGAATCTCATACCCTCAGTTTCAACTCTTTATAAGGTCACTCCTGTAATTCACCATTTTTCCTGCACTTTTATGTACTTGCATTCTCTCCTCAAAACAAATGCAGTTCGTTTTTCTCTTGTCAAATTTCTTCCTTAGATTCTATTTTATACTTAACCCTTTTGAAAAGATTTCTAGTGACATTTTCAAGGTTAAGTATATTAAGTCAAGTTCCTTGTGCCTATCCAAGTTTGTCTTGTTTTGAGCTGTGGGTACCTAGCTCTGAGGCTGATTGGCGGGTTGATCTAGACAGCTTTAGTAATGACTGCAGATTGGTAGGAATTAATAGGTCTGAAATGTCTTGCCAGATTTATCCTTGTGCTTTAAAACTATACTCTGAAAAAATACAGCAAATATTAGAATTAATTAAATGGAAATAGCACAGCATTTTTACTCTATAAAACAAGGATTTACTAAATTCTATAAATAAACTGTTGCAGCCTTATATTTCAGTTTAAAAACAAAAATATCATGATAAACTTTGTTTAAACTAGAAATATTTCTTTCAAATGTTTGTATGATTGAATACTTACACAAAATGAATATCTTCTAATCTTTAATCTATTCCATTCACACTTGCATGTTGAATACTTTAGTGGTCAGTGCCATCTTCACTAAGGCATTTCCAACCAAGAATACTGGTATATGTTTTTGCATGTGTAGTTTTCCCTTTCTGTTTATATTGTCTTCTTGTAGTACCAGAATATGAAAAGGCACCATTTAGTCCACTGTTTTCCATGTCAAAGATCATCAGAATATTTCAAATGGAGGCAGACTGCAACCCCTTTAGGCTCTGTTTTTTTGGACTTATATCAAACTAGCCTAAAGTATAAATTCTATCAGTTGTACATGCAGATCACAATTTGTCAGAGTTCCAAGTTCCTGCCCAGGCTTCAAAAGTTAAAAAAATGATTTCAGGTTCTAAGAAGCCATTGCTGAACATGGTTCTGATTGGCATTCTGGTATCTCTCTACTTTGCTATCATCTTCCTTCTGCCCCCCCCCCATTTACAGCATGAACAATTGGAGGGATTTGAAAAAAGATTCTTGTTAGTAATGATTATCAACATCATCATTTATGCTAGTTCTCAGGTATGCTAAATGGTTGATTGAGAAAATAACACTCCTGCAGGAGAATCTCAATGGAAAAAAGATGATGTGTTAGGTGTTTGACATTTTTAATTTGAAATTCTGGAGAGCTCTTTGTATTAAATAACTTGAAGTCAGGTATGTGAATGAGGAACTCATGAGAAAAGTTAGAGTTAGAGACAGTCAAGAAGAAATCACAATGGGAATGGCAAAAAAGGATAGGTATTTGGGAGAAAAGAAGAAACTCCTATAAGAGGGCACTACAAGGATAAAGTAAAAGAATATTTGACTCTCTTCACAATTCTGTTCTGCATTGGGACTTATTGAATTCCATCCATTTTGATTTTTCTGGAGTGAAATCCATCCAATAAGACTTTGATAATCATTGAAATTAAGATAGAATTAAAGAAATAGAATTCATGATACAGAGAATAGCTGGTTGTGTAAGAATAAAGTGTAAATTAAAAAAATAAAAAAGGAAAAGTGCTATGCTGTTCTTCCCCCCTCCCCATCAAAAAGGATTATCTACTAATGCAGGAAAAAGAAAAAAAGAACAATGGTTGTGTTGCTGCTGAATATTTTTCATTTCTCTTTAAGATGCAGAATGTTTATATTTGAGTGAAGAAAAATTATAAGCATAGCTTACTTGACTTTATTTCATTCCTACATTAAGGACCTTATTAAGTAGATAAGAGCTATATATTTTTCTTTCCTAGAAACAAGTTTCTCTATTGAGAATTAAATTTCCTGAAATGATCATTAGATTTTTGATGGTTATTTTTTCTGAGTGGTACAGTATAGACTTCCCTTTAGAATTTGACCTTTCAAAAATTTGACTTGTTTGACTACTTTCCTTACATTGCCATGAATAAATAGATTTATTTTGCATTTCTTTCTGGCAGGTTATTTATTTGTTCAACTTGTGTCTAGCAGAGATATATTTGTCTATTTTTGCATTATTGGTTCCATGGCATGTTTGGTCTTCCTGATATTTGAACATGGAGCAAATAATTTTAAAACTATTTCATACTGTCATGCTTGGTGGCCTACCTCATGGGTCTATTCATTTAAAACATAATGCATGGGAAGCTTCAAACCAGATCATAATTTTAAGCAAGTAATTCTTATAAAATCCTCAATAAAATCTCCTCAATATTATCTAATAGGTCATTTTTAATAAATTTGATGCTATATTATAGTTAAGAAGACAGGAAATTATGTTACATAGAATGCAGAATAGCAAGGTGTGGGTTTTTTTAAACTTTCTTAAAATCCTATAAAAGAATTTGCAATCAAGACATATCTAAATAAACTTAGCAAAAGGGGGAGCAACGAATTTGAATTCAAATGAATTTTTCTTTGTAGAAGACTGCAGTAGTCCCAGTACTGTTAGTTGAGACTCAATTTTGGCACAAAATGAGATACTTGTGAGTCTTTGAACAGTTAACAAAGGAGGTTTACTTTACCTAATTATAACCAGCATATACAACAAGGACACAGTGGCATCAGGTTTTGTCAATGCAACTCTGCAGATGCACCCTAAGGATCAGAGGTATTTTCATCTGATTTATAGTTGAAATTCTCCACTATTTATCTCTCCATTTGATTCTTCACTTTCTATTTGTATCTTATTTGTTTCACTTATAATAAAAACACCTAATAACTGTTTCTTCTTTCATTCATTCATTCATTTATTCCTTCATTCAGTGATTCAAAGTTAGTACCTCAAATATCAGTCATGATACTCAGATTTATTTCTTTATGCAGAGGGGACTGTTGGATTTTAGAGCCTTAGCCTGAGGGCCAAAGTTTTGTTTTTTGTTTTTGTTTTTGTTTTTAGGAACATTGACAAGTCAGATAAGTCAAAAAATCCTGCAAGTGTTTGGGTCTGTGATGTGACATAACTTCTTCCAGCTAGCAGCATTGAAGTCTTTATCTCAAGCTTATATCTGACAATGATAGAACAATCATCATTTTCTAATTGTTCATCTACAATCACTTTCAACCTATCTCAGAGTGGAGATCGGGCTTAATTCCATAACCTTACAAAATAGCTTTGTAGCAGCTCAGCCCCCAAGTTGGGTCTGACCTGCAGATGACCTGGAAGAAAGTAAGAAGAAGCAAAATGCTAAGTAGACACACTGTTTTGTCCTTCAATTTCAACCATTTGTTTTAAAACCCTTTTCACTTGGAAACCTGGTTAGCTGCAAAATTCCAAAGTACAACTTCTTACTGTTTTAACATTTTCCCTGGCTTAACACTTAGGATCTATTTTAATATTATTTAGCACAACTTCCTAAAATACTATGGAGGAAATGGAGGAAATCTGTGTGCTTTAAGGTTACAGGAATCATCTTTTCTTCCCCTTCCAAAGTCTTCTCAAAAGTTAAAGTAATGCAGTCTGCAGGGGTTGTGCTGATTCTACCTCTTGGCTGATCTTATATATTTTGCTGATATTAATTTGAGACTTCCTACCCTACCAAAGATGGCTTGATGAACTTAAATATATGCATCTTACTCTGTTTATTGGAATTTCTAGAGACCTGGCTACTGCCATCTGTCTATTCTAATTAAACTTTTTTTAATTTAACTTTTTGCCTTATCTCTTGATTGACCTCCAGTCAGATCAAAGTGGGAGAAATTATTCTTCTAAAGAATCTAAGTTTTTCTGAGTTGAGCCCTGAAGATTTCTTTCCTACCTTGGCTTCCATAAGCCTGTTCAATCCCTGATCTTTTCTTACCTATCTGGCCATTCCTATAAAGTCTTCTTTGCTTTTTTCATGTCTCCTACTTCCTTAGAGTGAATATCACACAGTTGTTCTTCCTTGTGCCCTCTTCTTTAAATAGCTATATTCTTTCGCATAGTGAATTTATCTATTCCTGTGTGTTCAAGAATTAACATGATATAGAATATTTGAACTCAAGATGAGTCTTCCTATGGTCAAATTGCAATATGGATAGAGAGTTAGTCCTGGAGTCAGGAAGATCTGAGCTCAAATTTGACTTAAATGCTTATTAGCAGTATGATCCTGGGCAAGTCACTTAACACTATTTGACTCAGGTGACAAAACGGCAAAGACCTCTAAAGTTCCATTTTACTTTACCTTATAGTTTAAAAAATCAATATTATTACAAGGATCTTTTTATATGTATATATTGTGTTTCCTTGTCCCTTGAATGAGGGTAAAGCTATGATTGACATTAAAGACTAATGTGAGAGTATTTGAGCAGTCTCTTAATATTTGCATAAATGATGGCCTTGATAGATGCATAAACTATTTGTATTTTTGAAGAGATGTGGTTGAATAATTACTGATGCTTTTCAGCTGTTTTTTCTTGGTTTGTATTGTTTTGTTTTGTTCCTTTTCGTTTCCTTAGGACAATATCAAATTCTTTTAACTACTTCCTCTTTTAGATATCATAAAAATCGGATCTTGAAAACCTTTAACTTTGCATCATTGAAATTTATATTTTCATTGAATTTGCCATAACTTTGTTTTTGTCTACCTTTTCTACTTTCACACATCATATAAGATATCTAGAATTGAACTATTGCCTCTAAACTATGATACTAGATCATTACAAAAATTCTAATAGATACATTCTATTTCATACTTATTTAAGTTGCCCTTCCTGCAGTTTTATCAATAAATGTTCATGGGATAATTTCATATGTTGTATCAGGTACCAATATTTCTTCAGACTCATTTTCCTCCTCAATTATTTTGTTTGTCTTTTCTTTAACTATTAGTGTTCCACTATACTTCATAAAGGCAACCAAATAGTGTAGTGGATACAATGCTAGACCTGGAGTCAGGTAGAGGAATTCAAGTTCAGCCTCAGACATTTACTAAATTTGTGACCCTAAGCAAATAACAACTCAGTTTCCTCATCTGTAAAATGAACTGGGGAAGGAATATAGCACTCAGTATCTTTGCCAAGAAAATCCCAAATGGAAAGAGTTGGACGTGATTGAAAAATAACCAGTTACTTTTTAACAGGTAGACCATTCAATGATAGAATACTAGGTCTGAAGTCAGAAAGGCCTGAGTACAAATCTAGCTTCATTCATAAGTTTTATGGCCCTTGGCAAGTCACTTAACATTTCTTTTTGTTAATGCATTGAAGAAGGAAATGCAAACTACTTTAATGTCTTTGCTGGGGGGGGGGGCATGCAAAAAACAATCCATTAGGACTCATGGAGTGAGACACAACTGAACAACAACAAGCATGTTTTGCAAATTAACTCAGATTCAAAGCTTATTTTTCCCTTGGGAGTAATTACATTCTACTTAAGATAACAAGTATTTTGTAACTGAGGTTATTTCTGATCTCTTTTTGCCTTCCTGATATAGCAAATGTTTTCTTCTGGTACAATTTAAGAAATAAGAATAATCAATCAGTCCATTTACTTTTAGGTGAGTAATTTACATATGTCACATTATAATTGATACATTGACATACATTTTAAAAATCATCTTTATACTTTACTCAGTGTTGGTGAAAATTTTTGCCTTTGTTTAAAACAGTAGATAATTGAATTGACTTCCGAAAACTGATTCTTAAATAGTGCCAACAATGGTAATCAATCATTTTTATGCATAAAATCGAGTAAATTGATTTCCTTATATTATTTGGTGACTGACAAGCCTTACAATATTTTCTTGAAGAAATTATTCATGATACAGAGGCATAGGTTTTCTGAATAACTTATAGACCTATGTATGACCTCTTTCACTTTTAACTCCATTCTTTATTTTCCAGCAAATTTGCACTTTTGTTGTTGTTGTTGTTCACATTCATTGATTTCAGGATGCCATAGTGGATAGAGAGCTAGATATGAATTGATGAAATATGTATTCCAATTCCATTCCTGATTTTCTAACTGTGAGATTCATCATAAGAAACTTACATAATATGACTCAGTCCTGGGTGGTTCTCTAAAATTATAAGCTCCTCTTATATCATATTTTTAATTGATAAAGGTCTTTCAAAACATTGCCTGGACTAATTTTCTTTACTTTCTTTTCTTTTACTTTAATCTTTCAGTAGCTTATAATCTGCTTTTGTTCTCATCATTCAACTAAATCTGCTTTCTTCAAAGTTATGTGTTCTCTTAACTGTGAAATCCAGTAACTTTATTTCATTTCTCATCTTTCTTGACCTCTCTGCAACATTTGACACTTGATTATCCTTTCTTCATGGATGCTCGCTTTTCTCTGGCTTTTTATGACACTATTTTCTGTACCTCCCTAGATGTCCCTTTTCAGTCTCCTTTGCTGGATCATAGACTTCAAGTTAGACATGACTTTAGAGGTTTATTTATCAGGATGATGAAACAGAAGCTAACCCAAAGTTATTTGTCTTAGGTCACACAGGTAGTAAAGGTAATAGATGAGAATCTAATTCAGGTTATTGAGTTCTAATTCAATGCCCCAAGTTCAGTAACCTTCACATAACTATAAGATGTTTTTAATATCCATTGCCCCCATCTAAAAACATCTTCCACAATAAGGGGTCTACCTAGATCTGTCTTTTTTTCTCTCTCTTGCCTTTCTTGGCTATTTCAATAGGACCTATAGAATAAATTATTCTCTGAATGCAAATGACTCCAAAATTTATATTTCCAAAGAGATTCAAACTCATCTTACATTACCAACTGAATATTCAACATTTCTACTTGTATACAATACAATAATCAGAAATAAGGCATGTCCAAAACAGAAACTATTGTAGTTCCTACAAAAATGTATCCAATTTCCTTATAACTTCCCTATTTTTGTCAACAGAAATAAGGTCCTTCCAGCCACCTAGGTTCAAAATTTTTGACTTCTTTTCCATAAGTCAAGTCTCTCCCATTTTTTAATCCCAATCTCCATATAGTTGCAATGGTATTCTACCTAAAACATAGGCTAGATCATTCAACACCTGCTACTCCAAAAGTTTCTGAAGTTCCAAATTGTCTCTAGCATAAAGAGCAAAATCCTCGATTTGATATTTAAAGGCTTCCATGGTCAAGCTCCAATCTATATCTTTTCAGGCTTATTGAGTATTTATTCTTTTCATGTACTCTATACTCCAGCAAAACTAGTAGTCAGTTTGTTATTCTTCATATGCCAAGACTTTACTAGCTCTCTCTCATGCTTCCAATGCTCTTCCTCCAAATTTCTAAATCTTAGAATCCATAGTTTTTATTCTCAATGGGTGAGGGAGGAGTAGAAGGAAGGGAGAATTTGGAACACTATGTGTTACCAAGTAAAAGATCATTAATAACTTTGGAGACAGCCATTTTAGCTGAAGGATTATATTGGAAGACAAAATGTAAAGGATTGAGGAGATAAATGGAGAGATTAATTTTAGAGATTACTGTTTTTGTTTATCTAGCATTTGGTTTACTAAAAAGAGGAAAATTTTTGATAGAAGAAATGATAGAAAATAGTGGGGGCAGCTAGGTGGATAGAGAGCACAGGCTCTGAACTCAGGACATCACTTTTACCCCACTGCCTTAAATGAAAAAATAATGAAAAGAAAAAAAGAAAAAGGTGAAATTTGAGTATGTTTGAAGACTGTAGGGAAGTGATCAAAATATAATAATTAAAGATCAAAAGAATTGATGTTTGAAACAAAACTGTGATGAAGAATCTGAGTTCAAAAATAACTAGGGGAAGTTGGTCTTCACAATGAGAAGGAGCAACTCATTATTAGAAACTAAATAGAATTAAATGGCCCCCTTCACAAAATCCCAAGAAAAATCTGGAAAGTTAGGGAAGAAGTTCCTGGTTTAATATAATTGATAAAAATCTGCTGTGATGAAGTAGATGTTCAAAGTATAAGCAACTTCATAAAGTTTAGAGTAACAAAGTCTTTTCCAAATCTTAAAAATCACCTTTCCTTGAGACTTCTAGCCCATTCATAAGATTCCATCTCTTTTTCCTCTCCTAAATTTTTTGATGTTGTCTGTTTCTGAGCCTCTACTTCATCACTATTTCAATAAAAGAAGATGCTAGTGATGATGGGAAGAATGAAGATGAATGCAAGAAAATGAATATTTGTCAGAACATGACTTTGGAGACACAGAAAGGAATGAGACCAAGGGCATAAGAAGGTCAATTAGATTAATGAAGGGCAACATAGCATTTCAATGTCGACAGAAAGAGACTAATTACATGGAGGTTGAAAAGTTTAATAAAATGAATTCTACTGGATGAACCAATGAAATTATCTTTCTACTTAATATCTGCATTATAAAAATATTCTTTTCTATTCCTAAAGTTCCTAGTCTATTTAAAAGTCATATTTATATTGAGTTTAATGCAATTCCGCTCATTTTTGTTCTCACCCCAATTTGAAATTATATTTGGAAAGATAAATTTTCAATATATTTGATAAAGTTACTCTTTGAGTTCAAAAAGGAAGAATAAATGGTTACCATTTACAATGGATTATATTTACTTCAATATACCAAGAATCCATGGTTTCCCTTCTTCATTGATTATATTATGCTCTCATTATTCATGAAAAGATCATCAAAATGTTACCAATTTGCATCCAACCTAGTGATAAATATCCTACCCTATTTCCCATGTAAAAGATGCACCTTAATTTAGGGCCTAAATTTGAAAGGAAGGTATTGCATAAAGTTATAGAACTCAAGTTTTATTCATCATAAAAATCATATAACTCTTCATCAGTGGCAAAACTCCTATCCATTAGCTCATCTTCATCTGTGTTTGATGATGAATCACTGTCTTGAGAGGCTCTGACTGCTCTCATGACCTTGCTCTGGTCTGTGGTTGACCATCAGCACTCCCAGGACAAGTCTGGTACATGAATACATGCTCAGTCCATCCCATTTCATGAATCTGAAGCACCAGTTGTGTCCTCCATTGAAACCAGTCACTTCTTTTTCATCAGCAATTCTTCTGGGCTCCTACTGAACCATCTTTGTGGACACAGGAATTCCAATGGCTCTTTGATTTTCAATCCATCTCTTCTCCTCTTTAAATCAGGCCATTTTGCTGACTTGGCTTTCATGGACTTCTTTTGCTGGGGCATTTTCAGCAGGGTTTCTACTTCCCATAGCCAATCTCAGATTGATCTTTTTTTTTTTTCAATTGGAGCAGGATCAAACTGATGTTTAACAGCACAATATCCACTCATTCTTTTCAAACTACATCACTTTGAACGTAAATTTTTCACTTTGTGAAGACATTTTCTGAACCATTTCTGGGCAGAATGTGGTAAAACATAAGCTAATATACAAGTAACAAATGCGAAACAATGTACGCAAAGTGTGAAAAGCAGGAAATTCTAGCAAAAAAACTACAACCAATTTAAAAGAGGCTCTCAACTTTTAGACTCCAAATTTATCAAAAAAGGTGTGTCTTATAAGGGGGAGGTATGTCAAATGGACTTAAATATTCTGTGACTGAAGACATATAGTCCAAAAGTGATCCATAATTAAAGCCTTTACAACTTTTTTGGAGTTGTTAGAGATTGTAATCATCTAGGTAAAGATTTGGGAATATGGGTTACCTCAAAAACAAAATGTTAGACTATACCATTTGTTTCTGCTTCATATAGATGTCTTGTTTCACCCACATTAGAATTATTAATGCATTTTATCTATATCTATTATATATTAATGAGAGTAGAGGGGACTTAGAGAATATTGAATAAAACCTGTGATATTCTGCATAACATGATTTGTGACATCTAGATGCTTTCCATTACTAATAAAAATATTTTTTAAAAAATAATCTGTGGTGAGTTGAGGGAAAGTTTGAACTTAAGTTTGAACTTCCAAATAATTTTCAAGACTAAAAGACTCAAAAATAAAAAAAAAAAATTAAAAAACCTAAAAGGATCATTCTCTTTTCTTGGTTTATTAAGTATTGCATTTGCTCAAGATTTTTATGTCCAAAATATAAAAGAATTTTTTAAAAAAGTGTTTGAATTCATAATTTTCATTGGCACCAGTCATATTCACTGATTGTCAGTGATTTTTTTTCTTTCTCAAATTGTGTTATGTTTACATTTCTGTGTATATCTTATATCCTGATAATTCCCCTATAAGAGTGTGAACTTTCATAGAGGTGCAAAATATATGCAGCACACATACTTACGCATATGCCTATAGATACGTGTATATACACATAATGTTACGTGTACATATGCAAAATGTGATGTGTATATACATAAGCACAAAAATGCATCACGTATTCAAGATATTGAAAGATACACATGGAAAAAGTTGGTGAGGATTTCAAATATCAAAAAGAGATGTTTGGATAGAGCACAGGCCCTAAAGTCAGCAGTACGTGAGTTCAAATCCTGTCTCAGACAGTTAAGAATTACCTAGCTGTGTGGCCTTGGGCAAGCCACTTAACCCTGTTTGTCTTGTAAAAACCTAAAAAAATGAGATGTTTATAAAAATTTAAGGGGATAATAGTCAACCACTAAGTTTAATAAATGTATTATATATTTCTGTATATCATATACATACATCTATAAACAATTCATGATGATTGCTGGGAAAATTTCAGAAATTAAAACAAAGCAAATAATAGTTAATTATTCATAAAATGTAATATACAGCATATTTTAATGTAAAAAATTTCTTTACTGTGCTAAGCAGCATTTTTAAAAGTTTTGTTTCAGATCAATGTACTTTGACAACTTAAAACCATTGGCAGATGTTTTACATTTTTATATTTCATCAAATAGTTAACATAATCATTTTAATAATTCTATTTGAAAATGCATTTAAAATGAAGGTAAATGACTATCAGTTTCATAATCCAACCTAACAATACCCATGCAGATAAGTCATACTACCTTCAAATGTGGGGAAGTTCTTTGAAAAAGAAAAGTTCATCTGAGAGAACTATCCCAGTATGGAATGATCGGCTACAAGTCTTTATAGACTATATTCCTTATAACTAGCAACAAGAATGGATAATTGTGAAATTTCAAGTCCATGATATTAGTTGTTCTCTTGAAGAGCTGTTTATTCTGGGATAAATCATACAGGAGTTAGTGAATCAGATTTTGCCCATTAGAGACAGCTGGTGGCAGAGTGTATAGAGTCCTGGGTATAGAATCAGAAAGACTTCAATTCAAATAAAACCTCATACTATATATTTGTGACCACCTTGGAAAGCCACTTAACCTCTGCTTGACCCAGTTTCCTCAAATGCAAAATTTAATTGATAATACCTCCCTTAGAGGTTGTTTTGAGTATTGAGATATTATTTTATGTATTGCGATAAGTGATCAGTTCAATGCCTGGTAAAAAGTAGGAGCTTAAAATGTGAATCTTTCATCTTCCTTGACTCCTCCCATGGAATATGGAAAACTTTAATGACCATGCTAATTTTTTTCCTGTGGTTAGAACTAAAGATCTTTTGAGTATGAAATAATTTTTCAGAATAATATAACATTATCAGTAAAAGTGAAAGTTCCATCATATAAACAAGGAGATTACATTTTCTAAAAATATATCTATTACCTTGGTTATTATTTTAAGTACATAATAAATTATCCATCTATCTATCTATCTACCTACCTACCTACTTACCTACCTATTCAGTCAGCTAGCCATTCATCTATTTTTAATTTGAATTCATAGTACTTAAAGGAATATGTAAATTTATATTCAATTTCTGTAACTCTATGTTCCTTTTCTGTGGAAATTCCTTCCATCATTAAAAATCACAGGCCAATTATACATCATTAAATGAGTATTACAAAGGTTAACTGTAGCAGTACAATTTGTAAACATCAAAGATAAGATTAGAACCTAGGTATTTCAGGTTCCAAGCCAAATTCTGAATTCACTTTCCCACAATTCCTTTCTAAGACTTCATAACTATAAAAAGTGTGTATGTATGTGTTTACATGTGTGCGTGTGTGTTTTGCTGATGTTCAATTTTTCATAGTCTTTGACCCTTCCAAAACTTAGAGATCACAGAACACCAGGTTCTTCTACCTTCTCTATTTCTTAAAGTATGTCCAAATTGATTTTCAATGTTTCCACGATTTTATCTATATATACCTTATTTTCTTCAATGCTTTTTTCATTTTATTTTCAATATTTCTCAGTTATTAGGATCTTTTCCAAATAGTCCATCTTTTCATTTTGTTGCAAATTACTTAAGCTTAAACTTCAGTATTCAAATTATAGTAAATAGCTTGATTTAATTTCTTTAAGTGTTGACTGATTTGATTTGTTGGCTGTACGAGGGATTCTCAAATATCTTCTCCAGGAGCACAGATACACTTACACCCTCACACAGACACAGACACAGACACACACTCATGCATGCATGCACACAAACACATATTGTCATGTAAACACACACACATACACATATATAGAGACAGCTATATAGACATGAGTCAGAAGGACCTGAGTTCAACTGTGGCCTCAGACACTTGACACTAACTAGCTGTGTGTCCGTGGGCAGGTCATTAAACCCTAAGTGCCTTACATCCATACTCATCTCCAGCATCCCAGTTCATATCTGACCACTGGACCTAGATGATTCTGAAAGAAAAAATGAGATTGTTGACTTATTACATTTCCCCTCACACAAATTCAATTCACTTGATTATCAAGATGTTACCTCCTTAATGCCACGATTTTTTTTCAAGAGTGAAGGACAAACATCAGTTAGAAAATACACACATAGTATACAACTAAATTTATCTATCTATCTATCTATCTATCTATATATATATATATATATATGTATAAATGTATATACCTATGTGTATATGTAAGTATATACATAAGAATGTGTTGGTGTAGGGATATGTATTTATGTATTTGTATCTGTATATATGTATGTATGCATGTGTGAATATGAATATATGTAAATATATGTATAAAAAAGCTGTTCTTGTATATATACATACATTTATATTATTTTTCTAATGCAATTTTATTTTTTCCATTAAAATTTTACTTATTTTTCTTCCTATTTCAAGAAAAAAATAAACAAAATAGAATCTTTGCTGCAAATGTACATAATCAAGCAAAATACATTACCTTATTTATGAAACCCCAACAAGAATACTTGATAATTTTCTTCATTTTTTACTTTCTTTCCAGTATTTTCTTTCCCGCTTTTTTAAGTTCATCAAAATATAACAACAATCACTTTTATATTCTGTATCTTACATAACTCCCTCTTAAAAATTCTTATATTAAAGGGTAAATCAGATCATTTTGTACAAATGTTAGTTTTTATATAATTATTCATAATATGTCTAAAAAACCAGGACTGTTAGTTTTTTTTTTTACTTCATGGAGAGTTTATGCAAAAAAAAGAAGCAGCTTTTAATTATGTTATTATTGTTTCATAATATAAAATATATTATATGTCATTATTAGTGACAAATCTGTATGGTTTGCATTTAAGGAATATCATATTCCCCAATAATCCTTGCTCTTTAATAATACTGGTTTCAAAGTTATGTGTGACTGGGGCTCCTTACTAATTGAACTTTTATTTTTGAAAATTTTTAATATTGAAAATAGTAGAAATACTTAATTTTGTTTATGACACTCCTGGAGGTGTTTATTCTGAGGTTTTTTTCAGAAGGTAATTGATGTTAGCTTGTATTTTTGTTCACTTAGTTTTCTTATTCTAAAGATCTGATGACTTCTCTATCACGAGTTCTTAAAATATGATGCCTAAGCTCTTTTTATGTCAGACTTTAGGTAGTTCTGTGATTCCTAAATTTCTCTTTCTGACCTGCTAAAAGACCTCTTATATATTTTATTTTTTCCCATAATTCTGACTTTGTTTTGTAATTTGATGGTGATACAAAGCATAACTAACTTCTGTATGGCTAATTCTATATTTGTTTTAAGTTTTTCTTGGGGCCAGAATCAAGATGGTAGCATGAAGTTAGCATGCTTCCTTAGCTTTTCCCTTAAACAAAGCTAAATGAAGCTTCTGCACTGTCGTTAAAGGTACAGATCCCATCAAAAAAAAAAAAAAAAGAGAAGATTCAAAGAAGTTTTCAACAGTAGAAATCATGGAAGATCTTCAGATAAGGTCTGTCTTTCTGGAAGTAAAGACTAGCAAGGCAGGAGAACAGAAAATCCAGCAGGAAGCTTTTAGCCACTATAAAATCGAGGTTCTCACAGCTTGACAACAACACAGGTCCTAGCAGCTACATAGAAAGTCAGCTGGGAGGGTCCCAACACTGAACAAAGTCTGAACCTGGGGCTAAAGAGAGGAATGATTGGGAATAAAGCCCTGCATAGGTAAAAACCTGGACATAAATGAGGAAACAAACCTCTGCAAAGGCAACACCTGAGCTGCATAGTCAGCATCTTTGGCAAGGACAATTCAGGGATCAGACCCCAGCCCCAGCATAAAAAAATTTGGGTCTATACTCCTTATACCACAGGATTAGAGATCAGACATCTCAAGATAAGCAAAAAAGCTAAACTAATGGTTACTATAGAAAGCTACTTTGCAGGTAAAGATGATGACAATGTCATGTCAGAAGGAGAAATTAGTGAAAAATTACTCATAGAGCAAGCTTTTGGACTCAATCCAAAAGCTCATAGAGGAGCTTAAAGAAGAATTTAAAATCCAAAGAACAAATGAAGAAGAAAAATGGAAAAAAGAAATGAGAATCATAAAGGAAAATAATGAAAAATTAACCAAAGAAATCAACTCCTAAAAGTAAAATTAGGGGATGGCTAGGTGGCATAGTGGATAAAGCACCAGCCCTGGAGTCAGGAGTAACTGGGTTCAAATCCAGTCTCAGATACTTAATAACTACCTAGCTGTGTGGCCTTGGGCAAGCCACTTAACCCTATTTGCCTTACAAAAAAACTAAAAAAAAGTAAAAATAACCAATTGGAAAAAAAGAATGCAATTCTTCAAAAACTAAAATTAACCAAATGGCAAAGGAAATGCAAAATCTTATTGAAGAAAATAAAACTCTAAAAATTAGAATTGGAAAAAATAGAAACCAATGAATCTAGGAGACTATAAGATTTTAAAAAGTAAAGTAAAAAATCTGAAAAAAATGAAGACTATGTAAAGTACCTTTTAGGAAAAACAAGCGACCTGGAAAATAGATTCAGGTGAGGTAATATATGAATGATTGGACTACCAGAGAGCCTAGATTAAAAAAAAAAATAACCTGGAAAAAATCTTGGAGGAAATTATCAGGGAAAACTGTCCAAATTTGCCAGAACAAGAAAACAAAATAGGCATTGAAAGAATACATATAACTCCTCCAGAAAGAATCCCCAGGATGAAAACTCCAAGAGTTGTTATAAGTCAAATTCCAGAATAATCAAGGGAGAAAATACTGCAAGTAACAAAGAGGAAACAATTAAAATATAAAGGAAATACATTCAGGCTTACACAGGATATATGGGCTTCAACCATGAAGGCCGGAGGACCTGGAATATTATATATCATATGGCAAAGGGCTTTGAATTACAACCCAGAATATACTACCCTGCAAAACTAAGCATAAACTCCCAGGGTAAATGATGGATGTTCAATGAAATAGAGAACCTCCAAATGTTTTTGATGAAAATACCAGAACTGAACAGAAAATTCAGTCACCAAATACATGACTCAAGAGGTATATAAAAAAGGTAAGTGAAAAAGGGAAGGAGAAAACTAAACAAAACAAAACAAATATTACTCAAAACCATCATGTTGTATATAAGATATAACACTTGTAACTCTTCTGAATTATATTTCTCTTGGGATAGTAAAATGGTTGAACATAATTGAAAAGATTGGGTTTAGAGTATATGGGTATGGATGTTTCTTGTCTCTTCATTGTAGGGGACCAATATGACATCACTGTTTTTAAGACAAAAAAACCCAGATGAAAATCAGGGATGTCTCAGTATTTTTTTTAACCTATCTTAATTCTGCTTTGCTAACAAAACTTGGAACTTTCTCTAATGAGGGTATCCTATGCTTGCCAGTCCTGAGCCAGTGTCTCTCATGCTTATAATCATTTGAAAAGTTCTTAACGGATACCTTCAGAATGTCCCAGTACTTAGAGTTCTATGAAACTTGATAGTTAATTAAATCAGAAGTAATTTTAGCAACAGAGGGTAAGAGTCTACTTAGAAGGATTGCACTTAATCCCTAGACCAATTAACAAGGGTTTAAGTACCCTGGTTTGAGAACTAAAGGGTAGAGTGTGGAAGAGAGTATGCTTGGGCAAAGGAGGTAGAAATGGATCATGAAATATCACTTTGATGACACTTTGGCTCATGAGGATTGTGCAGAGTCCTTGAAAAGGGGGACATGGTATAAATAAATTGATGATTATTATGATTTTAAAAAAGAAAGATTACTAGTATCAATTACTAGTATCAAAAATGAAAAGTGTGAGCTAATTCCCAATGAGGAGGAAATTAAAGAGACAATTTGGACCTGTTTTGCCAAACTGTATGACAATAAATTTGATAATCTGAGTGAAATAGATGAATATTTATGAAAATACAAATTTTCCAGATTAACAGAAGAGGAAATAAAATATTTAGATAAATCCATTTCAGAAAAAAAGAAATTAAAGAAATCATCAATAAACGCCCTAAGAAAAAGTCTCCAGGTCCAGATAGATTTACAGTGAATTTAAGGATTTAAGGAACAATTCATTTTTATTATACAGAAACTATTAAAAAATAGAAGAGATTCTATCAAATTCCTTTTATGACAACATTATGATACTGATACCTAAACTAGGAAGAACCAAATTAGACAAAGAAAATTATAGACTAATCTCCCTAATGAACATTGATGCAAAAATCTTAAATAAATTTAGCAAAGAGATTACAGAAAGGTATTACTAGGATAATAAATTATGATGAGATAGGGTTTATAACAGGTATGCAGGAATGGTTCAATATTAGGAAACCACTCAAGATAATTGTTCAAATCAAAAGCAAAACCAACAGAAATCTTATGATTATTTCAATAGATACTGAAAAAGCCTTTGCTAAAATACAGCATCCATTTCATTGAAAACACTAGAAAGCATGGGAATAAATGGAGCTTTCCTTAAAAAATAAGTAGAATCTATCTAAATTCATCAACAAATATTATATGTAATGGGGATAAACTAGCATTCCAATAAGATCGAGGTGAACCAAGGATGACCATTATTACCATTACTATTCAACATAGTATTAGAAATGCTATTTTCAGTAATAAGAGAAGAAAAAGAAATTGAAGGAATCAGAACTGGCAAAAAAGAAGCAAAACTTTCACTCTTTGCAGATGATATGATGGTATACCTAGAGATCCTGAGAAACTCATCTAAAAAACTCCTTGAAACAATTAACAAATTCAGCATAGTAATAGGATATAAAATCAACCCAAATAAATCATCAGCATTGCTATATATGAACAAAAAAAGTCCAAAAACAAGAGATAGAAGGTGAAATTCCCTTTAAAGTAACCGCAGACAACATTAAATACTTGGGAAACTACCTCCCAAAGCAAGCTCATAAACTGCATGGAAACAATTACAAAACACTTCTCATCCAAATAAAATCAGATTTGAACAATTGGACAAATGTCAATTGTTCATGATTAAGTCAATCCAAGACAATAAAAATGACAGTTCTACTCAAATGAATTATTCAGTGCCATACCAATCAAACTACCAAACAATTATTTTACCAAGCTAGTCAAAATAGTAACAAAATTTATCTGGAAGAACAAAAGGAACTGATGAAAAAATATGTAAAAGAAGGTGATTTAGCTCTACCAGATTTAAAACTATACTATAAAGCAATAGATATCAAAACTGCCTGGTACTGGTAAGAAACGGTTTATGGATCAATGTATTAGGATAGGTTCCAAAGAAGCAATAGCAAATGACTACAGTAATCTACTGTTTGACAAATCAAAAAGACATTAGATTCTGGGAAAATAACTCATTATTTGACAAAAAAAATGTTGTGAAAGTTAGAAAATAGTATGGTAAAAACTAAGCATAGACCCTATACCATTTCACATCTTAGTCCTTAAATAAGGTAAAATGGGTACAGTATTTAAACATAAAGTAGGTTACCATATATCAATTAATAGATCAAGAAAGGGGTCGGCTAGGTGGCACAGTGAATAAAACACCAGCCCTGGAGTCAGGAGGACCTGGGTTCAAATCTAGTCTCAGACACTTAATAATTACCTAGCCAGGTGGCCTTGGGCAAGCCACTTAACCCCATTGCCTTGCAAAAAGCTAAAAAAAATACATCAAGAAATATTCTGTCAGATCTAAGGAAAGGGAAGAAATTTATGACCAAGCGAGAAATAGAGTACAATATAAATTGCAAAATGGATTATTTCAACTACCAATGCTGCCAAAATTAGAAATAAAACAAAAACCTGGGAAAACAATTTTCACAAGGGGTTCTGATAAAGATCTAATTTCTAAAATATATAGAGAATTGTATCAGATTTATAAGGTTACAAATCATTTCCTGATTGATAAATAATCAAAAGATATGAACAGTTTTCAAATGAAGAAATTAAAACTTTATGTAACTATATGAAAAATACTCCAAATTATTGATAAGTGAAATGCAAATGAAAACAGCTATGAGGTATCACCTTGCACCTATCAGATTGACTAAGATGACAAAAAGGGGAAATGAGCCATGCTGGAAAGGTTATGATAAGATTAGGATGTTAATACATTGTTGGTGGAGCTTTGAACCAATACAACCATTCTGGAAAGCAATATGGAACTATACTAAAAAATGCAACAAAATTGATCATTCCCTTTGATTCAGCAATTCTGATACTAGACCTATATCCAGAAGAATTCTTAAAATAGCTTTTTTTTTTTGTAGTGGCCGAGAACTGGAAATCGAAGGGATGTCCATCAATTTGGGAATTGTTGAACAAGTCATGGTACATGAATGTTATGGAATGTTATTGTTCTATGAGAAACCATGAATGATCGGACTCTAGAGAAACATGGAAAGAATTACTGGATCTGATGTTGAGCAAAGTTTGCTGTACCAAGAGAACGTTGTACCTATTAACAACAACATTGTGATTTGATCAACCTTGATGAATGAAATTCTTTTTTTAGCAGTTCAGAGAGCCAGGACAACAATATTAGACCGGCAATGGACAAAGTCATTCCCAGAAGAAAAAATCAAACCCAATGAAACTAAACCAAGTCCAAAAATTCACTTTAAAAACAACTTACATATTACTCTTTTTCCCCCTAATCTGAATTCCTCATGTTGAAAATTACTAATCTATGAACATGTTTAACAGAAAAGTGTATGAATTATATTCACCAGACTGCAGCTGAGGGGAGGGGAGTGAGAAGGGAGAGTGGAAGAAAATTATGTAAATTTAAATTATGCATCTGACTGTGGATGAATATTGAAAAACTGTCATAAGATGAATCCGGAAAAATAAAAAATCAATTAAAAATTAAAAATAAATTTTAAAAAGTTTTTTCTATTATTCAATAAAAATAAAAATAGACATATACACTGTCCCTTTTAAACATTTGAGGCATAATCTGTCATACCTTCCATTCTGTTAATTCCAATATTAAACAGCATTATTGATAGAAAAAACTTAAAATGTCATTATAGTTCTCTAAAAAGAGAGAAAAAAGGGAAAATTTTTAAATGTCTAAAATAAACTAAGAATACCTGAAAGTTGAATCAGATTTAAAACACATTTTCAAAACCCTGCAAGTTGAGAGCTTTAACATTGTTATTAAGCTATTTAAATAATAAGGCAATTATGATTGAGAAAAATAATATTCCCTGAATGATATGGTATAATAGATGAGTTCAAAAAGTTCTTGTTAACAGAATTTGAAAGGGATTCTTTTTTTTTGTTTTAAAGAAATCTAAACAATTTTCCACAACATGTAAGAACTTAAAATTTAATTTTTCCCTGTTTATTAGAAAAATCAAACTGACAATTAAGATTTTTAGAAATATAATCAAAAACAAAATGTAAGTGATCTGATTTAGCTTTGAATTTCAGTATTTAAAGAGAAAGAAATTGTTCATTTTCCAATTATATGTTAACAAAATTTTCTGCATTCAGTTTTGTAATGTTTTCTCCTTCCCACCCTTCCCTTCCCCCATAGCTCCTCCCACCCCCTTTTATTTCCACACTAAGAAAGAAGAATAAGAACAAAAAGGGAAATACCAAGAGAAAAAAATAAAAATGTGAAAATAGTATTCTTTGATTTACATTCAAACTCCTTAGTTCTTTCTCTGGATGGGGATGACATCTTTTAAAATTGTCATTGATTGTTGTATTACTGAGAAGATTTCAGTCCATTATAGTTCAATATCCCAAAATTTTGCTTAAGGTGTATAATGAAGTCCTGATTCTTTTCATTTCACTCCACATCAGTTAATATATATCTTAGCAGGTTTTTCTGAATGTGCCTACTCATTGTTTCTTATTGAGCAATAACATTTCATTAAATTCAAATGAAACAATTTCTTAACCATTGCCCAATTGATGTGCATTATTTCAATTTCAAATTCTTTGACATCACAAAAAGAGTTCCTTTGAATATTCTTGTATATGTGAGTTTTTCCCCCTATTTTGTGATCTCTATGGAATTTTATTGCCCTTCATGTATATAGTTCTAAATTGCTCTCAAGAATGGTTGGATCAATTCACAATTCTGCCAAAGGAAATTAGTGTCCCTATTTTCTCACATCTCCCCAACATTTATCATTTTCTTTTTCTGTTATATTAGCTAATCTGATATGAGTGAGGTATTACCTCAGATTTATTTTAATTTGTATTTCTCTAATTAAGTGACAGAGCATTTTTTCATATTACAGTTTAATATCTTCATCTGAAAACTCCCTGTTCATATCCTTTGACCATTTATCAATTGGCAAATGAAATAAATTATTCTAAAGTTGATTCTCTTGTCTATGTAGTTTAGAGATGAGGACTTTACATGAAAACACTCATTTTTTCTAGAACTAGAAAAAAATTTTAATTGATATGGCACTAAATAAGGAGATTAATTTAGGTAAAATTGTCATTATTATTATTATTATTATTATTATTATTATTATTATTATATTATCTCAGGCTACCCATGAGCAACTGATGACTTCAATTGTGTAAAAGTGTTTTGTAATTGTATTCATATAGTTTCTGAGCTTTTTTTTGACAGGCAGACTTCTAAATATTTTATGTTGTCTACAGTTGTTTTGAATGAAATTTCTCTTTCTCTTACTGCTGGCCTTTGTTGGCCATATAGAAATACTTATAATTTATGAATAGAAACTCTTATTATTTTATACTCTACAATTTTGTTATAATTATTTGATTCAAATAGTTTTGCAGTGGATTCTCTGAGGATATCATCATATACATGTTTTTTTCATATATCTTAAAAGAGTGAGAGTCTTGTTTCCTCAGTACTTATTCTAATTCCTTCAATTTATTTTTCTCCTTTTATTGTTAAAGCTAATATTTCTAATGCTTTTAATGTTGAACAATCTTGGTGATGACAGGCTTTCTTGATTCCCTACTAATATTAATGTAAATGTTTGTCCTCTACTACATATGATGTTTACTGATGGTTTTATATACTTTTATTATTTTAAGGAAAACTCAATTTATTCCTTTTTCCCCTATGCTTTTAACAGGAATGGATGCTGTATTTTGTCAAAAATCTAAGTATGGGGCAGCTAGGTAGAACAGTGGATAGAGCACTGAGCCTGGAGCTAGGAGGACCTGAGTTCAAATCCAGATTCAGACATTTAATAATTGCCTAGTTGGGTGACCTTGGGCAAGTCACTTAACCTCATTGCCTTAAATAAATAAAAAATTTAAAAAGCTATAAAAAATCTAAGTATATACCAACCTACCATTTTTAAAGAGTGGGGGATTTGTTTTCTCATTGCTATTCTAATTCCTTCAATTTCTTTTTCTTTTATTGATAAAACTAGCATTTCTAATACAATATTGAATTATAGTGATAATAGTGGGCAACCTTGTTTCATCCCTAATCTTATTAGAAATGTTCCTAGTTTATCTCCATAATATATAACGCCTGTTGATGGTTTTAGATAGATAGATACTGCTAATTACTTGAAGGGAAAACTCCATTTATTCCTATTTCTCTCTAATATTTTCAATAGGAATGGGCAGTGTATTTTGTCAAAAGCTTTTTTTAGCATTTATTGAGACAATCATATGATTTCTGTTCATTTTGATTTTTGATCTGATCAATTATAATGATTCTTTTCTCCTGCATTCCTATTATAAATCCAACTTACACATAGTGTATTATTCTAAAAATAATTTGATGTAATTTCTTTGCTAATATTTTAGAGATGGAAAATTTTCCTAATAACTGTATCATGCCAAGTTTTAATATGATGTCTCATTATTGTCATTGTCTTGTATGAAATTACTGATTTCTATGATTTGATGTTTTATTCACAAGTTCTTTAAAAATAGGTTATTTAGTCTCCAATTAATTTCAGTCGTATCTTTCAATTTTTCTTCAGTACAAGCAATTTTGTTACATCATGATCTAAAAAGGATGCATTTAATATTTCTGAAGTTCCTGCATTCATAAGGTTTTTAATGCCCTTACATTTACTCAATATTTTGTATATGTCATTAACTGCTGAGAAAAGATATATTCCTTTCCATTTCCATTCAATTTTCTACAGAGTTTCACATCTACATTATCAAAGATTCAATTCATCTTGACTTCTTTCTTGTTTATTTTGTGGTTTCCTTCTTAGCAATTGAGGTTGAGTTTCCTTCATTAGTATAGTTTTGTTGTCTAGGTCTTCCAGTAAGTAACTCATTTAGCTTTTCTGCTAAAAATTTGGTTGCTATATCATTTGGTGCACATATGTTTAATATTGATATTACTTCATTGCCTATGGAACCTTTTAGGAAAATGCAATTTCCTTCTGTATCTCTTTTAATTAAATCTATATTTGCTTATGCTTATTCTGAAATAAGGATGGCTAGCCCTGTATTTTTCTTTGTATTTTTGTTTTTTTCTTTTACTTCAGATGAGGCATAAAACATTCTGTTCCAGTCATTAATCTTCAATACTAGTGTATTTCTTTTTCAAATGTGTTTCTTGCAAACAACATATTTTGATTCTTTTTTTAATCCATTCTGATACACACTTGTGTTTTATGAGAAAGTTCATTCAATTCACATTCACATTTATGATTACAAAATCTGTATTTCTCTCCAACGTACCTTCCCTCCTATTTTTACTTTTCTCTTTCCTTTTACCTTATTCCTCCTCAGCAGTATTTTGCTTTTGACTGCTGCCTTTCCTGATGAGCCCCCCCCACTCCCTTTTCTTCCCTTTTTAGCCTTCTACATTTACCCGTCCTTTCCCCACTTCTATAAGCCTCTGCTTCCCTTTCTTTCTCTTTTCCCTCTTACATCCCTGTAGGTTAGGATAAATTTCTAATTTATCCCAATACATTTCTAATTGTTCTTTCATCTAAATCTGTTGAGAGTAAGATCCACTCAATGCTCAATCCCTCCCTTCTTTTCCTCTTCTATAATAGGTCCTTTGTCACTATGCATGTAGTATTATTTACCCTCTTATGTCTCAGTCTTCTTTTACTATAATCTTTTTTATGTCTCAATAGTTTTATACCTCCTTTCAGTTACCCTATTAGGAATTCAATTCTTGAGTTACAAGTATCATTACATCATAATCAAGTTATTCTCACTTTCAACTGTCCTAATGGAAATACAATTCTTAAGAGTTATAAGTAGCATCAAAACAAAATCAACTTATACCCACTCCTTCTAAGTATATTCTTTTCTTCTGTCCTCATAAAAATAAAAATTCTTTGGGTTAAAAGTATTCTCTCTCCTGTGTAATTATGTAAACAGTTTAGTCTTATTGGATAACAATTTCTTTCCTTTTCATTTTGGTTCTGAAGATCAAATTTTCTATTCAGTTGTGATCTTTTTATCAAGTTAAGAATGTTCTCTATTTCATTGATTTTTTTATTTTGCCCTGAAAGAATATGCTGAAATTTTCAGGGTATTTGATTCTTAGTTATCATCCAAGATCCTTTGTTCTCTGGAATATATTCCAGGCTCCCTAATCCTTTAATGTTGAAACTGATAACTCTTATGTAACATGACTATGGCTCCTTGGAATTTGAATTTAGCTGAAAATTCTGAAATTTGGCTACAAAATTCCTTGGAGTTTTTATTTTGGGATCTCTTTCAAGATGTCATTGGTGCATTCTTTCAAAGACTTTCTTTCATTCTTTCATTTCCTACATCTATGATATTAGGGCAGTTTTCCTTGATAATTTCTTCAAAAATATTATTCAAGCTCTTTTTTTTTATCTTGGCCTTAAGGTTGATCAATAATTGATAAATTATCTCTCTTATTTCTGAATCAGTTTTTCCCCTTATGGGAAATTTATATTTTCTTTTATTTCTCCTTTCTTTTGATTTTATTCAATAGATTCTTGATGCCTCACAGTCACTAGTTTTCTCTTTCCCAAATCTAATTTTTAAGGCTTCATTTTTTTTCAATTAGCTTTTGTGTTTCCTTTCCCATTTTTTCAATTTTACGTTTAAAGGAATGGTTTCCTTCAATTTTTGTGTTTCCTTTTCTAATTTTTCATAATTCTCCTCCATGACTCTCATTACTTTTTTTCAGTTTTACTTCTCTTCTTTGCTTTTAAAAATCCTTTTTGAACTCTTCCCAGAAAACTTTTTGCATTAGAGATAAATTCATAATAACATGCATTTTTTCACTGCTCTCCTCTTCTGAAACAGTGTTTTGATCTTGCCAGTCACCATAGTTTTCTATACTAAGCACTCTTTTTGCATTTTTGCTCATTTTGAAAGTTGAACACTCCTCCTGGGGCATGGGTGGTATAGTTCCAAGCTTTTTGTGCTATGGACCAGGGGTCTAGTCCCTGATTTTCTGCACTAGAGTCCCAAGTCCTGGCAACTTTGTCCTTGCATTGGGTAACCCAACACAGTCCTGCCTGTTGCACCAGCATCCCAGGCATGAAGTATACCTTCTACACTGAGGCTAGAGTCTCATTGTTTGCCTGTTATATAGTTGCCTGCTGACTCTTGGTTTCTAAGGTGAACTGTGGCTAAGAACCTCCTACTTGCTTTGCAGTTCCCCCATTTATGCTGGGCAGCACTCCCCTTTTCCCACATGAGACAAACATTTCCTGAAATTCCTCCATGGTACCATGAAGTAAAAAGTTGCTTCACTCTGTCTTTCTCTAGTTCTGTTGGTTTATGGTCTGTTTAGAGCTGTCATTTAAATTTATTTCAGAGAAAGATTAGGAAAAGCTCCAGGAGTTTCCTAGTTTCTCTCCAGCATCTTGGCTCCATCCAGGAAGTCCAAAATGTACTTTTTCAAAGGTAATAACTCACAAATTATTCAATGAAAACTCTGGTTTTAAAAGTTGTCAGTTTCCCTTAAAATACTGTATATAGATGATTTTAGCTATTTATTTCCCCCTTTCTTTTTTCAGAATCCTTTGGAAATAATAGCAAAAGGGTAAAGGATTTATAGAAAATTAGTAGTGCAAGAATGAGATGTATGGCTATGTGGTACAACTAGCAGGTGAAATTAAAAGCATACACACATACACACAAACATAGACTCTCTCTCTCTCTCTCTCTCTCTCTCTCTCTCTCCATGTGGCAATATAAAAAGAAATTCAGCCACACAAGGCCAGGGTCATTCATGTGAAGCAAACATATTCAGTGGCAAAATTTTGAAGAGAATGTGTGTTCAAAGTGGTGAAGTTTTAAACCTTAAAGATAGGAATAGTTGAGAACAGAAAATTGATTCTAAATAAGGAAGGAGACATTCGTAAACAAATCCAAATGTGAAGGGGCAATTCCCCTCATCACTTATTGACATCTGACACTGAGGAATTTCCTAATCAGGACCAAAATTACGTGAGTGTCTCAGTTATGGTTGGTCAATAATCTTGCTTGATAAAAATGAGAAAAGATGTAGGAAAAATTCAGACTGTCATTGCTTATATGTTTATTGTTTATATGTCATTAAGGCCATTTATTCTAAGTGACTTCATATTTAAATATTATCACTCACAATATATTTTAAAAATATATCACTATATATAGTAATATATATAGTAATATATATATGTATATATATATATATATATATATATAAATCATATATATATATATATATATATATATTATTATCACTATCAGGAAACTATCCAAACTTATCCCATTCATAAGTCAATATATATTAAGAACTATATTTCAAATAATGATAAGATCAAACATGCCCTTCATTTTTCAAATAACTAAGTGTAACAAAAACTTCTCAAATAAATAAATACTCAAATAAATGAGTGAAGATAAAAATTTTCTACCTTGAATGAGATAAGAATTTAAAAGATATATTAAAAGGTTTCCTGTCTCCTACTCCTATCCCAGGAGTTTAATCAGAATGCAACATATATTGATGTTTGAAAGTGAAATCATAAGATTATATATATATATATATATATTTAGTATTTCTAAACATAAATAAGATTTTGATCTTTTTTTGACATGAGTTCATTGGAGAAATATGCATATATAAATATATTATGTATAAATAAATATATTTTTTACATGAGATACTTGTGGAAGTCATACTGCTATATGGCAATAAAGGATTTTCTCACTGAACTTGGAGTATAGAGGCAGTAGTTCAAATCTTAAATAATAAAAGAGGAGTTCTTTTTTCCTCATCTTCCCTTTGGGAAGTCTGGTTAATTAAAACTGTTTATTACAACTTGATCAAAAAGGCTAAATTCTATGTGTCCTATATCTAGCTACTAGAGTATTCTCTGTCATAGGCCTCATGAGGGCCTGGAGATTTTGACTTGGTAATGAAGCCTTCAAAGAGATAGGCTAACTAACTCTTTAGTTCAAGCTGTTTGTTCCAAGATGCACTGCAAAATATGCTTCAGGCTTTCTATGACTGGTCTTTTTTCCTTCTTAATTTAAAACTAAAATCTCCTTGCTATGCTTAATTAAGCATCTGAATCCAATTAATTATCTTGTAACTATACTGGTGTGTAAGATGTAAACTTCAAATTTAGTGTCCAACATTAATTTGAAGTAAAATATTCTCAAGAAAATGTGACTGTTTTTACTATGATATCACATTCTATGTATGGAAAAATTTAAAAAAAACAGCTTTACATTCTTATTTCATGAGAAGGTCTCAGCCAATGATTTCATTAATACAGGGAACAACCTCTACCAAGGCAGGTTAGTATCTCTTTGGTTTTAAAAAAAGATTTCCAGAACTTTAATATATTAAATGATTTGCTTTGTGTCTTGCAAAATTTGTTAGAGGTGGGACTTAAAATCATTTTTCCATGATATTGATGTCAAGTTTTTATTCACTATAATATCCTGCCTCTCTCAAACCTTGCTTAAAAAGACAAAAAAGTAAGAGTATATATAACCTGTGGAGAATAGTTTCCTGGACCTCTGAAAATATGATAAATATTTCAATATTTGACTCATTCTCAATATTATTTGTAGAAATTTAGCTTACTTTATGCTAAACAACTCAGTTCATCCAATAAAACATGTACATATTTGTATAAGAAAATATCTTATTAATTTTGTTTTCTTCATTGGTAATTTTTATTATCTTACATGATTCATTCATTTGCTCATTCACTTAGAAACAACAAGCACTCAATACTTATGTGTATTAAATTAAATTAATAATAATAATAGTAAGCATTTATATAGTGGATTAAAGATCTCAAAGTGTATTATATTTGTTATTGTATTAGGGCCTCAAAATAACCCTGTGAGGTTGGAGATATTATTCCCATATTACAGAGACAAGGAAAGTTTAAGAGACTTTTGCAAAATGTTCAGTGTAAGCATTTTCCACATCATAAATTGGCTAAAATCAGGATTTATTCATTGTTTTTTAGACTGTCAAGTCTTAAGAAAGTGTTAATTAATTCAGTTTTAATTTAAAGTATGTATATGATTTTAATTTTTCAGGAAAGACCAATTATTAAGCCTTTACCAGCACATCCCTGTATTTCTTTCTAAATATTTCTTGAGCTAAGCAATTAAGCAGAAGGCTCAGTAAATAGAGTAATCACCTAACCTAGAAGCCTTAGAAATGGTGCAATAATAATAACTAATAAAAGTGCTTTAAATTAGTTATTTTGCTTGGGCCTCACAAGAGCCCTGTCTAAGACTAGAAGGAGACTTAAAGAACATTCAATCACACCCCTTTGTTTAATATGAAGAAACTAAGAGTGATTCCTAAGATCTGAGAAATTTCCCAATTCTACCTAGACACTATACATTTAGATTAAAAAAAGCAATCAACTCTCTGTGGCTGCTTAATTCATTTACAACAATAGAGATGTGAAGACAAAAGTGTTCGTGATATCACTTTAGTATGTTTGCAGACCATAGCACAGAATCACATGTCCAGGTTATAAGAAGCCAAGAGGACAATCATGTTGGTTGTTAGATTCTTAAGACCCAGACTAGAAGAGAGAGAACAATGTAAAACTACAAGTGAGAAGATAGGGGTTCTTTTTCCTAGTCTTCTCACTGCCCATGGGGTTTTTGGCAGTTATACTACCTTGTTCAGATGTGCTTTGTTCTCCTATTCTTCAGTTACCTGAATTCTGGGCCTGAGATACCTAACAGGAAGGTCCAAATTTTGACCCTAGCCCAATATCAGTCCTTTCATTGGTGCTTCAGGGACAGACTGCTGTAGCAGCCAAAGCAGCTGCTATTGCCACCTGTGTGATGCCCCAGAAGTTCTCAGTCTCAAGGGCAAAATAGCAAAGATGCCAGCTTTGCTCCCTTTGCCATATGGAATAGCTGACAGGAGCTATTCTGTGTCTCAAGGACAAAGACATGAAAGGCAAAAAGGAAAGGGAAATTTAAATGTCTAGAAACAAAATCTCACCTGTCCTCCAATCAAGGGTCCCTTGCTGTTGAAAGACCATATTCAGGGCAACCTCACTTCAAATAATTCAATGATTCATTTTCTATTTTAGGAATTCTCAGGACCATTTTGACTTCCAAAGAAAAAAAATGAATTGCAGCATTTCTTTTTTTTTAGGTTTTTGCAAGGCAAACCAGGTTAAGTGGCTTGCCCAAGGCCACACAGCTAGGTAATTATTAAGTGTCTGAGACTGGATTTGAACCCAGGTACTCCTGACTCCAGGGCTGGTGCTTTATCCACTATGCCACCTAGCTGCCCCAAATTGCAGGATTTCACTAATAAAACATTTGCTTCTATTATTATTACTACTACTACTACTACTTCTACTACTACTACTGCTAATAATAATTAAGTACTCCTGTCAAGCAATAGGTAATTCAGAAAAATAGCACCCCGCTTAAAAATTACTTTGAGATCTTAATGGCAATTCATTTTTTAATCTAAAACAGCACCTGATGTTCTGCCAAGAGAATTTTGTAAATGAGAGTAATAGCTCAAAGCTAGGTCTCTGTGTTTTAAAGAAGAGCCTTAAGAAGAGACTATCAGGAATCCTTACCTTAAGAACAGATTTTGCCCATGGTAAGACCAATGCTATATTACTCTCTCTGATCTACAGGGTAAAAATGTGATCTAACCATTAATTAAAATCGGAGGTTCAAATTTAGCAACGGCTACCTAAGTAAACATTTATATGATTTAGTCACTGAAGGCTATGGGAAACCCCACCTGTGTAAGAGAAATCATTGTCCCTGGTCTTCCTGAAATGTCAATGGATGCCTTTTTATATTAGAGATAAAGACTGTAAAAGGAGTCTCTTTGCCCTTTTTTGTAGACAGCTGTTGGATATCATCTGTGATTTAGGTCACCTTAAATAACTCTCAGAGCAGTTTTCCCCTTTTAAAAATAAATGGATTCCATTTGTTTCCCCTTCATCAGAATACTTAAAAATCTCCTACACATGGAACACAGAAGTTTATTATGTATTCATTCCAACAGCTGCTCTTATTTAGCAGCATCAATAGTCAAGGAAGTTTGATTTGCTTGGAAATCTTAATTATCTCAATATAGGAAATATTTCTAGTAAACCTAGGATAGAATAGAGAAAGAGTCTTTATTTAATTCAGGAGAAGATTGATTCTTTCAAAGTACAATATTTTGATCATAGTAAGCACTTTATAAATGTTTGTTAAGTGATGAATAAATTAATATTAAAGTATTTCAGAAAGTATAAAGCACCATAAAAGTAAGGAGTTATTCAGTATAATCTCTAAAGCCTATCATAATACTATAGTGCTTTAAGGTTGGCAAAGCATTTTATAAATAATATATTTTGTCCTTAAAAGAGCCTGGGAGATAGGTATTTATTACTATCTCCTTTTTAGGTGAAGAAATTGAGATATAAAGGATTAAGTATATCATTTTTAGATACACAAATAAGTATCTGTTCTTTTTGAATTTTTTTTGAATTTTAAGGTAATGGGGTTCAGTGACTTGCCCAAGGTCACACAACCAGGCAATTATTAAGTGACTGGTTCTGGATTTGAACTCAGGTCCTCCTGACTCCACGGCTGGTGCCCTATCCCCTATACCACCTAGCTGCTCCAACTATAACTATGTGAAGCAAGATTCCATCTGCTATCTTTTTGACTTAAAGCTCCAATGCTCTTTTCACTACTCACACTTTGTTGCCTTGATAATATGTAACAGAAATGACAGAGGTTGTCAAAACTTCATTATTAATATCCAAAGATTTCCCGTATCTTATTAAGTTTTCACATTAATATGATAATTGTCCTTTAAGATATAGTGTGGATTGGACAGAGAAACCAATTTTGGAATTAGAAAAATCCTTGATTAAAGTTTTGCCTCTTATTGGTAATGACTGCTTTGCAATTACAGGAGACAGTGGCGCCTTTTGAAGGGGGCTGGATTTGGTGTAAGAGAGACTTCAAACAATATCCCTTTACTAGTTGTGTGAACTTGATCAGTGAATTAAATCTAAGCTTTCTTTCTTTTTCTTATTTGCAAAAGGAGGGCTTTGGTTTAGAGGAGCTCTTATGATATAATTTGACTTCTCAGGACCCTCAGACAATTTCCCAAGACAAGTTATTCATTAGTTGTCCATCTACATTAGTAAAAGGAATTTATGCATTGAAAGTTCCCACCATCAACATAATCATAGGTATTTCCACATAAGCTATACATGAACATATAAATATAAATATAAAAGATATAAATAGGAGACAATATTAGATGCACAGTATTTGATCCATTAATCAATAAATTATATGAAATAAAAGGCACAACCATTCCCAAGTACTTAGAATCTAGCTAAAAAGATAATAACCTATAAATAGCAAAATTTTGAGTAGAAACATAAGAAAAGGCAACATAGAATAAATGAGAAATAACCAAGATAGTAAATATAAATGCTCTCTTTGGGTTCAGAGGACTTTGAGAGCTGGAGTATTCACTGCGAAGAGGAATTTTTCTAATTATACTTTATTGGATTAGGAGGGCATGAGAATTTTTGTTTAATGTTATATGGCATACCTAATTGACTCTACAGATGAGTAAATTGTCAACAAGGTATTAATCAACAAGTCAACCTTCATCAATATTTCATCTTATCATCTGTAGATGTCCAACCCCTTGACTTCATGGTGGCATGAAGATGACCTTGTATTCTTGTCTCTTCATAGTCTTCATGAATCTTACTGAATAACTGACATGATAGTCTTGTTATTAGGGAATCTAACTGGTTAGAAGGCAATAAAGTAGAAGCAACCCCCAAATCCACTGCAAATTGTCTGCTTCTGTAATGAGTGTGGGAGGACAGCCAAAATGGGGTGGGGGGGGGAGAGGAGGAAGAAAGAACAAGTTTCTACTGTATGCAAGGATAAATTTAACTATTGGTGCACTAAATGTGAAATCTTTAGTTAACTACCAAGAAACCAACATGCCAATGAAGAAAATGAGTTATATTAATATTGATTTTCACATCATAAATGATAATTGAAGACAAAAGTCACAGGTAAATGAATGAATGGTTCAAAAATTCTCTTAATAGAGACAAACAAAATAATTAGAAGGAGTGGTTTCCTCAACAATAAGAAAAAAATCATTTCCTGGGAGATATTATCATCTTGCTTTTCAGTCATAATAATATGAATTATCAAAGGAGTCCCTATAAAGATAGAGGGGTAAATAGCAATTGTTGCTGTTTGAAATATAAATTCTGAGCTTCTCCCTCTTCCATATTAATTCTTTTGTGGTGGCAAACTAGGCTATCATTTACCTCAGTTTTTTTATCTTTCACTTTATTTTCCCCAGCTCATGTAAAATATTTTTAACCTTAATCTTCAAGACTTTGATTTCCAAATTCTCTTCCTTCCTACCTATTCCCCCAGTAATTCAGAAGGCAAGCATTTCAATACAGTTATACTTTTTCATTCATGCAAAACTCCTCGATAATAGTCATGCTACTGCATAAGGAAATAGAAACAAACAAAACAAATTTAAAACTCAAAATGAAAAATAAAAAAGTTTGCCTAATTTGAATCCAGTTTCCTCCACCACTAAGTTTCCACTCTGGGGATGGAGCCCATCCTTCATCATAAGTTCTTCAACCTTGGATTATTGTATTACTTAGAATAACTAGGTAAATTACAGTTGATGATCTTACAATATTGCCATTACAATGCACACACCATATTTCACTTTGCATCAATTAATGTAAGTCTTTCTAGGTTTTTCTGAGAGCTCCACTATCATAATTACTTTTTGTATAATAGTATTCCATCATAATCACTAACCACAATCATAATCACTAACCACACAGGGCAAGCATACCTTTATAGCCCTTAGGACATAATTTCAAATTGCACCATAGAATGGTGAAATAAATTCACAAGTCTACCAACAGTATATTTTCCTTGTTTTGCTCATATCCCCTCCAACAATTATCATTTTCATTTTTTTGTACTATTAGCCAATCTAATAGGTATGAGGCAGTGACTCAGAATTGTCTTAATTTTCATTTCTCCGATCAATAGTGGTTAAAGCATTTTCATGTAGATACAGAGAGCTTTTATTACTTCCCTTGAAAACTTCATATCATTTGCTCATTTATCAAATAGGAATAACCCAATGCCATCAATTGTGGAATGGCTAAACAAGTTATGGTACACGAATACTATGAAATATTATTGTTCTATAAGAAACCATAAATGACTGGACTCTAGAGAAGCATGGAATGTGTTAGAAGATCTGATGCTGAGCAAAGGGAGCAGAATTTAGAGAATAATGTACACATTAACAACAACATTGTGTGATGATCAACCTTGTTGGAAGAAGATCCTGTCCAGAGTTCAGAGAAGTAAGACAACCATATTATACTGGCTAAGGACAATTTTATACCCCTCCAGAGGAAGAAAAACAAATAAACCAAAAGCCCTCCAGAATCTGATGAACACTTTATAAAAATTGCCACTTATGTATCTTTCCATTAATCCTAATTCTTCACACTGAAAATGACTAATCTGTAAACATGTTTATCAAAAATATGTATGTACAATGTACAGTGTTAACTTGACTTTGCAGCTAAGGGGAGTGTGGTGGGAAGAGAGGGTGTAAAGAAATTTTGGAAGTTAGAAAAATACATTTGCATATGGATGAATGTTGAAACCTTTCATAACATGTATTTGTCAAAAGAAAATATCAATAAAAAAGAATGACTTAATATTTGTAAATTTACAACAGTTCTCTATATGTTTAAGAAATAAGGCTTTTATCAAGGAAATTTTTTGTCTGCCATTTTATTTTGATTTTTATTGATGTTTTACTTTTCCAAATACATTTTATGAAAATTTTATTTTAACCTTCATACATAGGACTATGCATATATATGTATATATGTTTCTAATTTCCGAAATTTTCTTCCACCTTCCCTTCCCAAGCCCCTCTCCTCAGTGATAAGCAGCAAGGTTCATATTTACAAGGCAATTGGTTTAATTGGGTTAAATGACTTGCCCAAGGTCACACAGCTAAGTAATTATTAAGTGTCTGAGTCCAAATTTGAACTCAGTTCATACCAACTTCAGGGCTAGAGCTCTATCCACTGCACCACCTAGCTGTCCCTCTTTCAGGTCAGTATTAAGACATTTGTGTTTAGCATGTTTACAGGTTAGCCATTTTTGGTATGAAGAGTTAAGATTAAGGGAAATGCATGAGAATTTTTTTAAAAAGTGAATATAATTGTTCCTCAGATTCTGAAAGATTTTTTTGGTTTTGTTTTATTTTGATTTACTTTTCTTCCTCTGGATGGGAATAGCATTATCCGTAGCCAGTCTAATAGGGTTGTCCTAGCTCTCTGAACTGCTGAGAGGAGCTGCATCCATCAGGTTTGATCATCTCACAATGTTGTTGTTAATGTGTATATTATTCTCTTGGTTCTGCTCCCTTTGCTGTAATTCCTTCTATGCTTCCCTAGTGTGTGACCATTTATGATTTCTTATAGACAAATAATAATAAGGGGCGGCTAAGTGGTGTAGTGGATAAAACACCAGCCTTGGAGTCAGGAGTACCTGGGTTCAAATCTGGTCTCAGACACTTAATAATTACCTAGCTGTGTGGCCTTGGGCAAGCCACTTAACCCCATTTGCCTTGCAAAAACCTAAAAAAAATGAAAAAAAATGAAAATGAAAAATAATAATAGTATGCATGTACCCTCATTTTTAAGCCATTATTGTTTGTTTTTTCAATTGCATTTAGATTATTTTTAACCTTCACTTTTGCAAATATTTTCTCAATTCCTCCTATCCTTCTTCCATCTCCAAGCAATCTGAAAATAGTTATACATGCACAGTAATCAGAAGAATCAAATCAGAACAAAAGGAATGTCCAAGAGGAAAAAAAAATTAAAGTGACAATAGTATGCTTTGATTTAAAATCAACATTCAGATGTCATAGTTCTTTCATTGCATGTGGATGGTATTTTCTATAGCAAGACTTTTGGTTTTGTCTTTGATCACTGTATTACTGAGAGGTATCATAGGTGATCATCACACAATGTTGCTGCTTTTGTGTATAGAGTTGCCTGGTTCTATTCACTACACTAAGAATCAGTTCATCTAAATCTTTGGAGGTTTTTCTAAAATTCACCTGACCATCATTTTGTAGAGAATATTACTATTCTATGAAATTAATAAACTACAAATTTTTCAATTATTCCCCAATTGATGGGTGTTCCCTCAAGATCCAATTCTTTGCTACCATATAAAAGAACAGCTATAAATATTTGCGTACATGTTTGCCTCAATTCTTAATTAATCTTTAATTACTGAATGGGTATGACCTCAAAAAAACTGAAATTTAGGAAAAAACCTTAATTTATTTTACTTTATTATTTTTAATTGATATTTAATTTTTCCAATTACATGTTATAAATTATTTTCAACATTCATCCATTTGCATATTTATACATAACAAATATTTCCCATCCTTTCCTCTGCCATGAACAGTCTAACAAAATTGTACATGTACATGTGTGTTTACCATGTTTACATATTAGTCATTTTGTACATGAGGAATAGGACTAAGGGAAAGGAAAGAAAGCCATGGGATGGGAAGAAAAAACAAAATAGAGTTAAAAAAATGAACATAGTATTAACTCAGATTCTGTGTTTCTTTGCTTTTGTTTTTTTTTTTCTTTTTTCTCTGGATGTAGATGGCGTTCATAATAGGTCTCCAAGAATTGTTCAAGATCTCTAAACTGCTTAAAGGAGTCGCATCATCATAGTTTATCAATTCTTTATGTTGTTGTTGTTAATGTGTATAATGTAATCTTGTTTCTGCTCCCATCACTCAGCATCAATTCCAGTAATTCTTTCCATGCTTCTTCAGAATCATGACTTTTTTAATAAAACAGTAACCCTGCATAATATTCACTAAGTGATGGGCATCACCTAATTTTCCAATTCTTTGCCATATAAAAAGAACTGCTATTAACATTTTTTGTGGAAATCTTCCCATTTTTCATGATTTCTACTGATACACAATTCAAAGTGGATGCTAGGTCAAAGGGGATGATCAGTTTTATTGCACTTTTGGTATTGTTCCATATTGCTCTCAAGAATGGTTGAATTAGTTCACAACTCCACTAACAGTGCTTAATATCCCAATCCTCCCACATCCTCTCCAACATTGATCATTTCCCCTTTTTGTCTTCTTAGCCAATCTGATAAATGTGAGATGGTACATCATAGTTGCATTTCTCTAATCAGTAAGGATTTGAAGCATTTTTCATATATTACATATAACTATAATTTCTTAATTTGAGGACTGACTTTGACCATTTATCAACTGTACATGATTTATAACTTAAAAATTTGATTCATTTCTCTATAAATTTTAGAAATGAGTGAAGGGAGCAGAGCCAAGTGAATATTGTATACATTAACAACATTGTAAGTTGATCAATCTTAATGGATGCAGCTGCTCTCAGCAATTCAGAGACCTAGGAAAATCCTGGTAGACATGTTATGGACAATGTTATACACATCTAGAGGAAGAACAACAGAAGAAAATAAAACAAAACAAAAAACAAACAAAAACTATAGAATCCAAATGAACACTATGCTCACTTTTTAAAAATTTCTCTTATGTTTTTCTTTTGTATCATGATCAAAGTTTTCTTTCTTTTTTCCTTAGTCTTAATTACTCATACAGAAAATAACTAATCTGTAAACATGTTAAACACAAATGTACATGTACAATTTTCACCAGACTGTTTTCCCATTGGGGGGGTGGAAGGAAATTATGCAACTATACACACACACACACATATATATATATATATATATATATATATATATATATATATATATATATGTATATATATATATATACATATATATATATATATACATATATATATATATACATGCATATGGGTGAATGTTGAAAAATTTTATAACATGTATTTGGAAAAATAAAATTTCAATTAGAAAAAAATAAATGAAACTTATCAGAACCTCTAGCGGTGAACATTATTTCCCAACTTACTATTTTTCTACACAAACTTAATGGCATGGGTTTTATTAATGTAAAACTTTTCAAATTTATCAATATCAATAAATATCAATATCATCCCTGTTGCAATTTATAATGTACTTGATTTCTTATTTGACCATAATTTCTCCCCTTTCATAGATCTAACAGGTAGAATGTTTCTTGATCTTTTAATTGGTCTATGGTATCACCCTTTATGTTTAAATCCTGCACCCATTTTGACCTTATTTTAATATAAGGTGTGAGATGTGGGTCTATTCCTAGGTTTTATCGTACTGTTTTTTGAATTTTCCCAGCAGTTTTTGTCGAATAGTGAGTTTTGTTCCTTTGGGTTTGTCAAATAATAAATTACTATAGTCATTCACTACTGCTTATTTTGTACCTAGGGCAGCTAAATGGCGAAGTGGATAAAGCACTGGCCTTGCAACAAGGAGGACAGGAGTTTGAATCCAGATTCTGAAACTTACTACCTGCGTGAATTTTGGCAAGTACTTAACTCTTATTGCCCTGCATCAAGGATTATCTCCAATTATCCTGATTTCTGGGCACTGGACCCAGATGGTTCTGGTGAAAAAAACTGAGGCTTATGACTTACCACAGCAATCCCCCCACTCAAATCCAATTCATGTGCTTGTCATGGCATCACCCCTCTGATGCCATGACCTTCTTTGAGAATGAAGGACAAAAATCATTATGATTGATGATGATGATGATGATTTTTTACCTATTCTAATCCACCAGCACATTACTGTATTTCTGACCCAGTTCCAGGCAATTTTATTCAAAAGAAGCAACTTACTGCTACTTTATAATATAGTTTCATAACTAGCACAGCTAGGCCATCTTTCTTTGCATTTTTGGTCATTAGGGCCCTTGATATTGTTGACCTTTTGTTGCTCCAAATAAATTTTATTACTATGTTTTGAAGTTCCATAAAATAGGATTTTCGTAGTTTGATTGGTATAGAACTGAATAAGTGATTTAATTTAGGTAGAATTGACATTTTTATTATATTAGATAGGTCTAAACATGAGCAATCTATGTTTTTTTTCCAGCTGTTTACATCTCATTTTATTTTTGTAAAAAGTGTTTTATAATTGTGTTAATACAGTTTCTGAGGTCGTCTTGTGAAGTAGATTACCAAATATTTTATGTTGTCTGCAGTAAACTTTAAATGGAATATCTCTTTCTATCTCTTGTGCTTAGGCTTTGTTGTTAATATTTAGAAACTCTGATGATTTACATGGTTTTATTTTATATACTACTACTTTGATAAAGTTGTTCATTGTTTCAAGTAGATTTGTAGTTGATTTTCTAGGCTTTTCTAAATATGCCACATTGCATCATCTCCAAAGAGTGAAAGATTTTCTCCTTCATGCCAATTCTGATTTCTTCAATTTCTTTTTACTTCTCTTTTTGTTAATGCTAACATTTCTAATACTATATCAAATTGTAGTGGTGGTGTTGAACATTCTGGTTTCACCCGAATCTTATTGGAAATGCACCTGGTTCATCCCCAGTACATATAATATTTGTAACTGGTATTGGAAAGATACTGCTTATTATTTTAAGGAAATCTCTATTTATTCCTATACTCCCTAGTGTTTGGATGTTGTATTTGCCAAAGTTTTTTAAAAACTCTATTGGAATAATTATATGATTTCCATTGGTTTTGTTATTGATATGTTCACTTTTGTTGAGTGTTTACCTAATATTGAACCATCCCAGCCTTTTTGATATAAATCCTATCTGATCATGGACTATTATCCTAATAATAACTTGCTTTAATCTATTTCTTAAATTTCATTTCAGATTTTTATATCAATATTCCTTAGGGAGATTGCAATAATTTTCTGTTTTGCCTCATCCTGGCTTAGGTATCAGTACCATACTGGTATCAAAAAAAGAAATTTGATGGAGCTCCTTCTACTACGTTTTTAAATAGTATATGAAAAATTAGAATTCATTATTACGTAAATATCAGGAAGAATTCATTTTAAATCCATCTGGACATGAAGACTCTTTCTTGGGGAGTTTATTGATGGTTTCTTCAATAGCTTTTTCTGAAATGAATTTATTTAGGCATTTTATTTCCTCTTCTGTTAATCTATATAGCTTGTATTTTTATAAATATCCATTTCACACAGATTGTCAAATTTATTGGTATACATTTGGGCATAATAGTTCTAAATTATCTTTTTAATTTCTTCTTCATTGGTGTGAGTTTTTGGTTTTTTGATACTGGCAATTTGGTATACTTCTTTCACTTTTTTATCAGATTTACCAAAGATTTATATACTTTTTTGATGAAACCAATTCAATTTTATATAAAACATCAATGGTTTTCTTGTTTTCAATTTTGTTAATCACTCCTTTGATTTTCAGATTTTCTAACTTGATATTTGCTTGGGGATTTTTTACTTATTCTTTTTCTACCTTTTTCAGCTGAATGTCCAATTCATTGATTTCATCTTTCTCCATTTAATTCATATAAGCATTTAGAGATATAAAATTTCCCCTAAAATTTGTTTTGACTGCATCCCATAAATATTAGAATTGTTTCATTGATGTCATTTTCATGGATAAAATGGCTATTTCTATGATTTGTGTTTTTGATTCACCAATTCTTTAAAATTAGTTTATTTAGTTTCCAATTAATTTTTAGCAATTTTTATTGTGTCATGATCTGAAAAGCATGCATTTATCATTTCTTTTTGCATTTGATCATAAGGTTTTGAAGTCCAAGGACATTGTCAAATTTGGTTTAGGTTCCATGTACTTCATAGAAAAAGGTATGATCTTTCCTATCCTGATTAGTTTTCTCCAGATGTCTCTCATATCTAATTTTTCTAAGACTTTATTCACCTTCTTAACTTTCTTCTTGATTATTTTGTTGTTAGATTTCCCTAATTCTGAGAGAGGAAGGTTAAGGTTCCCCCTATTGCATTTTTGCTATCTAAATCTCTCTTCTCTAAGAATTGATTTGTTCGATCACTTGATGCTTTTATGTTTAATAATGATATAACACCATTCCCTATGGTGCCTATTAAGAAGAAATATTTTCCATCCTTATCCCGTTTATTGAGATCAATTTTTGCTTTTGCTTTGTCTGAGATTAGGATTTCTACCCCCTGATTATTTTTACTTCTGCTGAAGCATAAAATATATTGCTCCAGTCATTTATTTTTACTCTGCTTCAAATGTGTTTCTTGTAAACAACATATTGTAGTTTTCTGTAGGAAACAGTCATTCTGCTCTTTCCTTTTTGTATAAAATTCATCCCATTTATATTTAAAGTTAAGATTACAAATTCTGGGAGTCAGAGACAAGATGGTGGATTAAAGGCATGAATTCCCGGAAGCTCTCCTCCAGACCACTCCAAATCTCTTTAAATAATGAATAACTCTAACCAACTTCTAGAATGGTAGATCCCACAAAAAGAGTGAGTGAAACAATATTCCATTCCAAGACAATTTGAAAGATCCACATGAAAGGTCTGTTGTACCAAGGGTAAGATGGACTTACAGCACAAGCACACAAACCAACTCCAGCCATCCAGGAACAGCCCTCAAGGTGCCTGAGTCCCTGGGGGTGCCTGGGTTAGTGGAAACAGTGACAGTTTCCAGGCTTCTCAGTCCAAGGATTGCCAAGGACTATTGGGAAAGGCAGCAGGAAAACTCTGCTGTAGTAGTGATCACAAAGCCCAGTCCAATGCATGCGTCACTGAAGTCCTGGCCAGAGAAAGTTATGAAAGAGTTATTAATTTTGAACTGCATGTATTCCTGCATGGGAAGATGATACTGAAAACTCATATGAATCTTCTCATTTATTAGGGCAGTTAGAATGAACATATATAGACAAGACACAAGAAGGAGTTGAATTTAACATTTCTTTATAAAAATTTTGAGTTCTAAACACAGTGTTTTCTCATTTCTCACCCATTTTTTTTTACTTTTCTACTATATTTAACTCTGTGGACCATCATTTCCACCTTTGGATACTTTTTCTCTTTTGATTATTAAGACACTATCTTTCCTAGTTCTCTACCTACTTACCTGATCACCCCTCAATCTCCCTTACTTGTTTATCAGGTATATCATGCACCATAAGTATGTGTGTTCTACACGGTTATGTCCTGGAACTGTTTTCACCATTCACAGGTTTTCATTCATCTCATTAGCTAAAATGGGCTTATTGTCTCCTTGAGATTCAGTCTCACATCAGTAAATGTCTATTGTAGTTTTAAAACTAAATGCCCCAAACTATATCAACCTCAATATGCCCATTATAGAACTAGTATCCTGATCTCATTCCAGTCTCAAATAAGTCCTTTTACCACTTATTTTTGTAAGAGGCATCATCAGTTCTCTAATTTTTCATTCTTGCAGCACTAGAATTATTCTTTTTTTATGTTTTTTTGCAAGGTGAATGGGGTTAAGTGGCTTGCCCAAGGCCACACAGCTAGGTAATTAAGTGTCTGAGATCGGATTTGAACCCAGGTACTCCTGACTCCAGGGCTGATGTTTTAACCACTGTGCCACTTAGCCGCCCCTGGAATTACTCTTAATTCCTGTCTCTCTCTCTTAATTCACATAGAGAATCAGAAGTCATCATACTGCTGGTACCTCCATACCATCTTTTGCATCTGTTCCCTTATCTCTACTAACATAGACCCAAACACACAATAGTTCAATCTTTTATAATTTCTCATTCAAATTAAGGCAATGATTCATCTTTCTTCATAAAATGAATCTTTTTTTTCCCTTGGGTTTTTACAAGACAAAGGGGTTAAGTGACCTTAGCCCAAGGTCACAAAACTAGGTCTTTTTTTGTGTATGAGGCTAGATTGCATTCAGATCTTCCTCACTTCAGGGCCAGTGCTAACTAGATGCCCCTGTATATATTTCATTTTTTTTAAATATCTATATTCTTCTGGTAATGTCTTCAAATATTTAAATATACTGTACATCACAGAAAATAAAGCTGGTCTTATATTAATGTTTGCTCCAAAAAGCATATTAAAGCTTATTTTCAGAGGACATCTTATTCTAATTTTTCAAGTACAACAATTTGCATTTATTCATTTATTCATGTAAAAAATTGCAATTATTCAAATACTGTCATTTCATTTTCTTCTGGAACATCATCATTACTCTCCAAATCCCATATTCTGTCCTAAATTTCTTGTGACTCCATTCCTTAGATACATTGACCTCTATTTCTCATGTGCAATAATAGACTTTTCCTTAAATGAGCAATTCTTTTTTTTTTTTGTTTTATGTTTTTGCAAGGTAGATGGGGTTAAGTGGCTTGCCCAAGGCCACAGATGAGCAATTCTTGTCCCTGTAGACTGCTCCTAGTGCATCTACAACTGTCAGTGATTTTATACAATTCTTCACCTAACTTCTTGCAGTCTAGGCTTCACAAAATTTCCTTGCAGACTTCTCTCCATTCTGTTTTCAATGTAGTCATTGATTTCCATGAGAAAATAGTCCTTGAGGGTGGCTAGGTGGTGTAGTGGATAAAACACTGGTTTTGGCGTCAGGAGCACCTGGGTTCAAATCCAGTCTCAGACACTTAATAATTACCTAGCTGTGTGGCCTTGGGCAAGCCACTTATCCCCATTTGCCTTGCAAAAACCTTAAAAAAAAAAAGAAAATAGTCCTTGAATGGCTTGTTTATTTCAATATCAAGAATCAGGATTTAGATGGTTATCCTTACAGGAATCATTATGGGATCTATACTCTCTGTAGAGAAATTCTTCAAGACTTCAAGAAAGTCTTTAGTTTTGTGAATGCTAGTTGAATCCCAGATTAGCACATCTCTTTGACCACCTCCCAAAACAAGTGGCAGAATTTAAGAGACCCAGTTCCTTATAAGTAAGTGTTTGTGTAGACCAGGCATTTTTGGTTTAAAGAATATAAATATCTCAAACAATCTTATCTTTCTTGCTCTTGGTGATGTTTAGAGGATGATTAGATGATTAGCTTTCTTTTCATCCAGATGTTATCAAGTGCACAGGTTATTTGTACATTGTGTCTGTACTGCATTTGGTCATTTGACTTTTGAGTTCATCTATTTACATAGGAGTTGGTCTCTTGTACAAAAGCTCCCTCTTGAGTATTTACAAATGCTTAATTATAATATATATATATATATATTATCATTTATTTTAAGGATTGATGTCAATAATACTATTTATATTAAAATATATATTAATATTGTTATTTTATAATTCAATATGTCCATCATGTAACTGGGGCTTATTTTGGAGGGTTGGGTTTATATTAATAGCTTTCTGAAAAAAAATAGGCTAGGGCTTATTTTAAGGGAAATACAATATATTTTAAGAAATCAAAATGATGGCTACTGCAAAGGACAAACTTAAAACACTTATTACCAATGCCAAATTGAACACAAAATCTCTATATAAGGTATCCTCAAATAAATATTATGGACAGAAAAAGGAAATAAGCCATTTATGTTTTGAGATAAGTATGGAATATATATCATTGTTATGTCAAGAGACCTAGAGAAAGAAGACTGGCTAGAATCTGTCTAAAAGATTTATGACAAGACATAAATTAATCAATAGTATGGAAAAGTTATGAGTGGATTGTGATCTGCCAATTGGAAGAAGTACCCACACCATTGAAATCACAAATCAATTGAATGGGAAAAAAAAGTATCCTTTAAAGACATTCATTTAAAAAAAAATATTTTTTTTCTTGGGTCATGGAAGATATAGAGGTTTCTGAGAGCAGAGTTGTGTGAAACTATCAATTTTCACTTACCAAATATCCTGACATTGGTATATTTTCCTTCCTGACAAAGTTATGAAGTGGGAATGAAAGCTTTTCACTATTTCATAAAACTGTGATAGCAGATTATTTCCTGACAACAATGAAGAAGAGGCTTTGGTCTTATCCCTCAGCTTTAAAATACCTATGAACTAAGAAAATCTAATGGTTGAAGCAGTTTTCCTTTTCCTCTCTCTTCACTAAAGAAATGCATAAAATCATATTGAATTATCAAACTCATTGGTGTTAGCTTAAATTATTCAGATCTATTTAGCTCTTTGTTACACTGTTTTTAGCTTATGAGATTAGCTAGAAAGTTACAGTTTAAAAATATAATATATGATAGAGATTATAATGATAAACATAGATAATAAAAATAAATCTTTAATCTCCTCTGTATAAGGTTATAATGCTATCTTGCATGGAGAGATTTATCAAGAAAAGGTCACATTTGCCATAACAGAAGTTTACATTAGAACACAGAGAAATGACTGAATCATACAGATATAAACACAGTATAATTATACTCAAAATGACATTTTTCTTCAGTGAAAATATTAGGACTTGATATTCCTCCTGTATCTTTTTTTCTTAGAGGAGATCCTAGAAAGGGAAACATAAAAGCATAAGAATACATTGCAGAACTACAAAATAGAGAAATAAGGAGTGAGGATCCCAATAGATGAAAAGAATGACAATGAAATATATTAAAGAAAATAAGAGAAGCTATAATTGTTAAGATATGATAATTAACACAGATAATGATAACTCCAGTTCTTCAATGGATCCCTGATCCCATTAGATCATTAATAACAATTATAACGGACCTCTGAACTCCCATTCTCTCTCTTATTCTTGTGTGTCTGTTTTTCTTACTTTTTTTGCTTAAATCTTTCCTAGAGGATTCATTCATAGTACTGAAAACATTTCCCTAGTTCCTTTTCTGTTTTATGCATTGTAACATAGTGCTTATATTGTCCTTCTGCTTCACCTCACTCTCCCTAATTAATTGATTTGCCCTTTTCTAATCATATATAATTTTATGATAATGTTTCTTGTTTTTATAATAGTAATAATATCAATAGTACAGCATTATATATGTCTTTAAAGTTTGCAGAATGCTTTATATTGATTTGAGTCTTGCAGTATTTCTCTGAAGTAGATAATATTATTTTCTCAGTTTATGTGTGATCAAAATGAAGCACAAAGAGATTCAGTGATTTGCTGTTTCACACCACCAGGAAATGTTCATGACAGTATTTGACTTAGAGTCTTTTTTATTTGAAGTCCCCTGCTTCATCTATTTCTTATCACATGAAAACATCATGAGAGAGTATGCTGACTAATAGTGTCATGATACATCCACTTCTCTTCATCTTTGATAATATTCTGCACCCATCACAAACCTCTATTTAGGCCATGTGCAAAGGTGCTTCATTTGAGATCATCATATTTGCTGATGCAGAGATATATTGTATCATAAAAGAATAGTGGTTTTTAATTAAAGCATTTTTGTGACAGGATTAATATTGGAGTCGTTGAAATCTTGTCTTTCTTTCCCAATTGTAATCCATTCCTGTTTCCACTCTTCATCTTTAGCATGTCTATAATATTTTTGATGGGTTAATGAAAGAATTATCCTTCCAACTTCCTTCCATAAATTGTATAATAAGCATGTTACATCCACCCTTTCCCCTGCTGTGTTGTTTGAAAGGCTTATTTAGATGTGTGTTTAATATTTTCAACCTTAACTTGGGAAAAAACCCTACAAAAATCTGTTTTTTAAATTTACATATGACTTAAAACAGCAAAAAGGAAAATGGCATTAAGACTTAAGTTGCAAAAAGAACCAAACAGGCTAAAATGTTGAGCCACATATAGTAAAATAAAATTTAATAGAGGATAAAGGTTTAGTGTTATATTTGAGTTCAAAAACTTAGCCTCTTAACTTCAAGTCATCAGCTCATATCTTCCAATCTTGAAATTTGCAATATAATCAATACTGTAATACAGTAAACCCCAATCTCCCCTGCCCCACAAAAAATGAAGAAAATTATACTATGTATTACAAGAGGCATAGTGGCTAGGACGAGGGAGGTGATAGTCCTGCTGTGTTCTGCCCTGGTCAGAGAAAATTTGAAGTCATGTATTCATTTCTTATTGTATTATCTGGAGATCATTCATAGTAGGGTGATCAGAATGATGAAAAATCTAGAGATTATAGGGAAATTTATTCTCAAGAATATTTGGAATGTAGGGTTATAGATTTGATAACTATTTTGATGTATATTAATTTATGGAATAAAGCAAACATTTCCATCATTTAGCAAAAGAAAATTAAAAGATGATTATAAATGAGCTATTTCATTGCTGCATAGAACCTTAGAGTCAATCAAAAATCTCATATCTGACCTACTAATTTTGGGATAAATCTCTTCATTTTTCAGTATTTGAGGCAATTCTCTAAATTTTAATATCAAATATCCAGGAGATGGAACACATTTCCTTCCTAAGCAATAGAGGTGAAGGAAGCTGAAGCACTACTTTATATGAGAGGCTTTATGACAACCCAATTTTCCCTGTAAAGAAGGCAGAAGGTACTGGGAAACTTATAATAGACTTCAAATTGCTTAGCAAAGATCATACCTAGATTTACAGCCAATCCTGTAATATAGTGAGCAATATGGAAGTTTCCACCTTGCCAATGCATTTTTGTGGCTAAGAATAGTTAAGATCCATTTCCTCTCATCTTAGGAGTCCAATATATTTTCAGTCTTTCCCTGGAAATAATTGAATTTTCCTTCATTCAGCAATATTATGATGAGCTGACTTGAAAGATGCCTCCCCTTCCGATTTCATTCATGTATACCACTACACAGCAAAGCCATTATGATGTTTACTAGGTCAGATGAGGCCTCAGTGGCAGAGATGATAGATCAGATGGTGACTTTTATGAAGGTCCAAGGGACAGAAAGTCAACCTAAGAGAATCTAGGGCCCCAGTCCACTCAGTAAACTTTAGGGAAATAGAATCGTTAGCAAAAACTCAGAGGACTCCAAAAAAAAAAAAAAGGTCTCAAATAACTTATTTACATTTCCTGGCCTTCTGAGAAGGAAAACAAGAGATATAATTTGAGAATTTACATAATCTACCTGGGTAACCAGATGACTCCTATTTACCGAGTCTTCTGCAAATCTACAGGTTTCAAGTTAGGTCCAGAGGATGTTCTAGCCCCAGAAGATCTAAAATCATCTAGTTGTCTCTGCCTTAGTCTCTTATGATTTTGCTGTTGTTACATCATTTTCAGTCATGTCCAACTCTTCTTGACACCATTTGGCATTTTTTGGCAAAGCTACTAGAGTTGGCCATTTCCTTTTCCAGATCATTTTACAGATGAGAAAATTGAAGCAAACAGGGTGTAGTGACTTGCCCAAGGTCTTATAACAAGTAACTGTCTTGAGTTGCAATTTGAACTTAGAAAGATGAGTTTTCCTGACTTCAGGCCCAGCAGTCATATACTGTGCCACCTAGTTGGCCTACTAATTTCGGGGGTCTCAATCCATAAAGACAAGGATGAGAGGAACAGTTGTCAGGGACCAAGAGATAACAGGACTTAGTCAGTGTTATACTCCTGAAGCTCTAAGTCCTAGGAGCAGCCAGTATTTATTCTGCTTTGAAATGCACTTGTCAAGTCACTCGATTTAGGTTGTCATGCTAGATGTAGGTTATTGGTCTAGCCAAGTTGTCCTATAACTTGGGATGGACATGGGAACTGACAAAGTCTATCCTCTTTGGGGTCAGGCCCTATGGAGTTATTTTTCCAATAAATCCTATTGCTTACATTTCTTTAAAGGACACTTCAGTCCCCACTTGAAGGTGTCATATGACTCAGTCAAATAAAATGAAATAGCATAACAGAATGACAAAGATAAAATCACCTAACCTATTGTTTACAAGCAATATATTTAAAAAAGCCACATAGACTCAAAAAAGAAAGCCTATAGCTACATTTTTTGTTTTTCATACAATCTGACAAAAGGAGATGATAGAATCATGCTATCAGAAGAAAAAAATGATATTATAAAATTTAAAATGTCAGTAAAGACAAACAAGGGAATTTAAATAACACTTAAAGGAACCATATATAATGACTCCAAACTAATATGAAACATATGCATCAAATATCATAGTACCTTAATTCATAACAGAAATAAATAATTGAATTATAAAAAGACGTAGAGTAGAAATAATTAATAATTCAATGTCCCTATTTCAGAGTTGCATAAAGAGAACAGAGAGAAACTAATGGGGAAATATATAATAGAACAAAATGTTAGAAATTTAGAACAAAAGGTCTTAAGCATATTTTGTTATATAATATGCATTTTATTTGGTTTTGGTTTTTTTTTTTTAGTTTTTTGCAAGGCAAATGGGGTTAAGTGGCTTGCCCAAGGCCACACAGCTAGGTAATTATTAAGTGTCTGAGACCGGATTTGAACCCAGGTGCTCCTGACTCCAAGGCAGGTGCTTTATCCACTATGCCACCTAGCTACCCTATAATATGCATTTTTAAAAACATGAAGGATCTTTATAGAAAATAAGCTCTGTATTCTAGCCCAAAGAAATTGTGAATAATCTAAAAAAATCACAAATTCTAAATATACTTTTGTTAGGCCCAAATGAAAATAAATACATTCATCAAGAAAAGAAACATAAGAAGAAAGCAAAAATTTAAATAGAATTTAACAAAATTATATAGTATAACTTTGCAATTTAAATGACTAAAGGAATATTCATTACTTATGATTGGGTTATTCCAATATAATAAAAAGGATACTATTACTGAAATTAATATTTAGTGCTATCCCAAATGAACTATCAAAAACATTACTAGAAGACATTAAACAATAAAGGAAACATAATTGAACTCAGCACAAAATTTGATAAATCTGAAAAATATAAAATGCCAGGAGAATGAAACCTATATCTCAGGACATAGATTTATAATATGAATGTCAAAATAAAATAGAAATGGAAACCATTGCACCATGCAAAAGGATTCCCATGGGCCACTTATTTACTTCAAAAACCACATATTAAAAATGTGTTTTGTTGTACTTTTAAACTTTTTGTTAGATATTTCCCAATTACATTTTAACTTGGCTCCTGAATTTTGGGAGTGATATAGGCTGTATATGAGAGTGGATATTTTACACCTTTGTTTATATCACCATATGTTATATCCTTACAAAATTAATGTAGGAATATTATCTAAATAAGAAAATATATGTGACTTTTCAAAAACGATTTAAGAGAAACAGTTCATATATAGATTTTTCCATTTATGTTTAGGGAGTGAATTCTTTATCAAGTAAGGCAATTATAAAAGAAGAAAATAATTTTGATAACATGAAACAATAAGTATGCTTTTGAAAGGGCAGAATTAATGAAACTAGGATAAGGAGTAAAGTCTACTGGGAAGAAAAAATATTTTGGATTAATTATCTCTGATGAGATTCTAACGTACACCATGTAAAGACAAGTAAGAGAAATAAATAGAAAGAAATTATAAGTGCTTCAAAGATAAAACAAAAGTTTTTAAAAGTTACAATTTCATCATTATCCAAAATTAAAAAAAAAAACAGCTGCATTATGTTTTGCCTCAACTGTTACCAAACCAATACACATGACAAAAGATAGGAATTTATATTTATGTTATTGTGGAAATATGGGAACATTAAAGTATTTTTGTTGGAGATGGGGATTTAGAGTTAACCTTTTGGAAAGCAATTTCTAATTAAACAAAAAAAAATAGCTAAAATGTCCTACCTTCATAATGGAATTAACATTGTCTATTGCACATAAGAAACAAGTCAATGATAAAAAAGAAAGATCTCATATACACTAAAATGTGTTATGATATAAACTATAAATTATAAATAACTAAAAAATTATAATCATCAAGGTTTGTCCCAGGGAGAGACATAAGAAGACATTACCCCAACTTTGCAGATTTCAAAATTCATTTTTAGGACAGTGCATATTACATTAATTTTTTTATATTAGTTATTGCTATACTTCCTCCCCAACTCCTCACCTCCCTTCTTCCCCAAAACATTATGGGGAATCTCTTTCTAGAAAGGAGCTGTGAAAATTATATTCGGTAATATGTAAAAATAATGTTTGAAAAACTGAAATTCAAAATTTGAAGAGTTGATTGATATGGAAATGTCCATTGAAACATCAGATTAAGAAAGTAGAAATAACCAGTTCTAGTGTTTCTTTCTTCAGAGAAAGTGCTTTTCAATCTGGGAGAAAACAAACTTGTTTCACAAGAAAGTAAAACTCTAGATGCAAGAGGGGAAATAGTAAGAAAATACATAGATTTTCTTATTGTTTGTCATGACACCAATTTTTTAGTCAGGGAAGGAGAGCAGATATCATGTCCAATTAATAGAACGATTCTCTGTCCTGTTTTTTTTTTTTAATTTGTTTTTGCAGAAAGAGAAGAAAGTTCAGAAGAATGTTTAGGACCTTACAGTGTTAAAGAAGCAATCTCCTACTGCAAGATATTAGCCAAGTAATCACTCAACACATACTTGAAAAGCTCTAATTAAAGGGAAACTATTGCTTCCTAAGACTAACAATTTCATTTTTAATGAAATTAAATGATGATTAGAAAGCTTTTCTTCATATTAAGCCTAAATTTGATGTGAAGAGGTTGCATAATTTGCTTCTTTTTGCAGCTTTTACCCAATTCTACTATTTTTTTTTAATATCCAGACAAACTTAATCTTTTTCTTGATAAAGGGAGACAGATCAGGGAACCTAATAATATAGTACAATTCAGTTTCTTACATAATCTGATGCCATATGAAGTGTGATCCATTGTTATAGACTGATCAAATTACAAAACCTCTTCATCAACATGCTGGAACCACACAATGTCATAAACTGGACAAAAGGTAACTAATTCTATTCAAGGACTTTTCAAGAGTATCAGTTACATCTTCATTTGTCTTATAACAATTCAATGATTGGTGAAAATCTGAACTCTTGGGGACTTACTCTTCATCTTTTCTTTTGTGCCTTGATGCTAGTCACTTTGTAGATCAAGTGGATCCAATTCACTTGTAAATGATGGCATCAATTTATTGATATCATGATCTTCTTTGAGAATGAAGGACAAACAATAATAATCTGAGTTAAGAACACTATCCACTAGGATTCTCTTTAGGTAGGTGAGATTTGTTTTGTTTTGCAAGAGTTATTTTCACTCTGAAAGGAAAGTACTCGCCAAGACCTGTTTGATCATGGAAGAAAAGTTTTTTGTCATTGAAATAACTTTATTGTATCTAAAAGGGTTAACAAGACCAGCCCATAGAGAGTCAGTGTCCACCAGTTTTGGTGAATCACTTAACATTCAAATCACTATACTTACCTGGACATGTCTGTATTAAAATGGTGTGGGAAAAAAATGGCATGGGGTAGGAAAAGAGTTGAGGAGAAAGTAATATCTATCTGAAATTTCAGTCATGGGTAACAGTGCAAAGATAGTAATGGAAATGGGAATAGGAAGGAAGATGGGAAACTGAATATCATTTTCAAAGAACTGCAAGTAAGCTGCTACAATTGAATCATGGAATGTTTGAAGGCATGTAAATAAGAATGGCAAAGTAGGAAAAGTCCAAGTGACAAAAGGCTTTAAATGCCAAAAAGACAATTTTTTTTTCATTCTGGAAGTATTAGGGAGTCAATTGAGCTCATAGAGGACAGTATGGGGGAGGGAGGGAGAGAGAGGTAATATTGACCTACATTTTAGAAAAATAACATTAGTAGTTAAGTGGTATAATGAATTGGAATCAAGAATTGACAGACTAGTTAGAAAGAAAGTGTAATGCAAGGTGAGAAATGACAAAAGTTTGAACCAACATTCTGACTGGAGAATGGAGAATGGAGAAAAGGGGATATATATGAGAAAAGCTGTGACATTATAACTGTCAAAAGTCAGAAATAAATTTGAGTTTGAGAGTTAAGAATTGAGGATGACACTGAGTTTATGAGCTTCAGTAATTGGGATGGTGTCATTATCTGTAACAGGTAAATTTGGAACTTCATCTTGATTTTTTTTCTTGCCTTTTAATCTTTTCCTTAAGTAGGTTTAGCTATATTTTAGAAAGATTTTATTTATTTTTTATTTATGCAGTTTTAAAATATTCTTTTTTAAGAGTAAACATAATCCCCCCTCCCCCCACAAAAATATAAAACCTCAAAAGAAATAAAGTAAAAGAAAGAGGAAAAAATGTGTTTCCATCTATGTTATGATATCATCAGCTCTGTCTCTGGTGGATCACATTCTTTATCATAAGTCCATCATAAAAGTTACTTCCATATTTTTCTACAGTTGCTGTTGCTGGTTGTAATTCCCTCCATCCATTACCCCCCCCCCCGCCATCTATTATATTTTCTCTCTGTTTTCACTCTGTCCCTCTTCAAAAATGTGTTGTGGGGCAGCTGAGCAGCCCAGGGGACAGAGCATGAGCCCTGGGGCCAAGATGCCCCATACCCACATCCCACCCTAGAGACCCAGCAAGGACCTGACCCCCTTCATCCTAGACAGGTAACCCAATCCCTGCACCTTGCAAAAAGTAAAAAAAATGTTTTATACCTGACTATCCCATCTTATGATCTAATCCTCCTCATCCCCCCTCGCCTCCCCCTGTCCCCCTTTTCTCCTTTTTCCTCCAAATGTCTCTACCCTATTGAATGTGTATGCTGTTTCCTTTCTGAGCCATTTCCGTTAAGAATGAGTGCTCCCTCACTCCCTCTCACCTTCCCCCCTTCCAAACCATTGCAAAAGCTACATGAAATATCTTTTATATGAAATATCTTAGCCTATTCTACCTCTCCTTTCTCTGAACTCCCAGTACATTTCCCTTGACTCCATTTTTACAATATATTATATCTTCAAATTCAGCTGTCTCCTGTGCTTCATCTATAAAAGCTCCTTCTACCTGCTCTATTAAATGAAAAAGTGCATATGAGTTTTATGAGTATTATCTTTCCATGCAGGAATACAAGCAGTTCATCCTCATTAAGTCCCTCATAATTTACCCCTCTCTTCCACTCTCTATGCTTCACCTGAATCCTGTACTCAAAGGTCAAATTTTCTGTTCAGCTCTGGTCATTTCAACGGGAAGATTTTAAATTCTCCTTTCATCAAAAGTCCATCTTTTTCCCTGGAAGAGGATGTTCAGTTTCTCTGGGTAGCTGAATCTCGGTTGTATTCCAAGCTCTTTTGCCTGCTGGAATATTATATTCCAAGACGTTAATGTAGTTGTTGTTAAATCCTGTGAGATACTGACTGCAGCTTCATGATATTTGAATTGTGTCCTTCTAGATGCTTGTAATATTTTCTCTTTGACTTGGGAGTTCTAGAACTTGGCTATAATATTGCTGGGGGGTTTTTTGGAGGCGGTCTCTTTCTGGGGGGAGATTGATGAATTCCCTCAATTTCTATTTTACCCTCAGTTTCTAGGATATCAGGACTGTTTTTCTGTAGGAATTCTTTAAAAATGAGATCAAGGATCTTTCCCTGATCATAACTTACAGTTATCCCAATTATTTTTAAACTATCTTTCTGAATCTATTTTCCAGATCAGTTGTTTTCTCAATGAGATATTTCACACTTGCTTTTAGATTTTCATTCTGTTGGTGCTGATATGTCTTGAGTTCTCACAAAGTCATCAGCTTCCTTTAGCTCCATTCTGCAGGTGAAGGATTTGTTTTTCTCAGCTTTCTTATCTCTTTTTCCATCTGGTCAGTTCTGCTTTTTAAAGCATTCTGCAGTTCCCAGGCACCCTGGGTCTGTTCCCAGGAGGCTGAAGTTCCTTCACTTTGGCATGACCACCTCTCCAATCCTGTTGAAAACAGTTTTTTCCACTATTTTTCAGGTTACCTGGGACTGGAGAATTGGTCTCCCTTTATCTTTCTATGAGTTCTGTCTCTCAAAAATTTAGAGTCATAATTGTAAAGTTTTTGAAATATTTTGGCACCTAAGAGAGGCTCTTTTCCTGCCACCATCTTGGCTCTCTCTCCTGGGTTTAACTATTAATGAACTTGAAAATAGTCATGTTTTGGTAGAATCTTTGGCATGCCAAAGTGAGGTTTACATCATTGAGAATTACATATTATATAATATATAATATATAATTATATATTACCCTGAAGCAATGGTCCATTAAATCAATAATCCTATCTTAATTTTGTTTCCCCCCCCAACATTGAAATCCATATTAGGAGAATAAAAAAAAAGTAAATAGAAAATATAAATGTTAAATTTCTTCAACTGGCTGTAAACTCAGACTTTCAAATGCTATCTGATACTATTGCAATTCATTTAAACATATTCTCCTTTTAAATTTAACTGCTTGCTTGAAAATGTTAACAAACATTCTCAAAACATCTGCTTCCTTGGAATAATTTGAATTGGGTTTCTCCATATACAAATGTTACAAACAGCAGTAATTGAAGTGCAAGATAAATAAAATGAATGTTACCTTAATGAAAAGTTTCAGGCTTGTGAAAATTTATCCTACTTGCTTTAAAGCATTTTCTTTCTTTCTCTCTAGTCATTGAGTCTAGATAATGTATAATGAAACAATTGGAAGGGAAAACAACTATGGGAATTAATGGGGTATGCAGTGTACCTGATGACAGTTTGGAATATATCAGTCACTTTACAGAATCATAATTTCTCAATTGGAAGGTATGACAGTTGCCATCTGGTCCAATTATTATGAGACTTAAAAAACTAGTTATCATCTTACCTTAGTATTTTGGTACATGGAAGCATATAAGGATGGAGGGGAGGAGTTGGTCTCTGAACTCATTAATATAGTCAACATTTTTTTTTTTGTTTGCTTATTTTGTTTGTTATTTTCAAGGCAATGGGGTTAAGTGGCTTGCCCCAAGGCCACACAGCTAAGTAATTATTAAGTATTTGAGGCCAGATTTGAACTCAGGTACTCCTAACCTCAGGGCCAGTACTCCATCCACTGTGCCACCTAGGCACTCCTATAATCAACATTTTTAGAGATAACCCAGCCTGGCCTAATTTTTACATTTATTATTTAGTCAATTTAGTATTTAGTATGTGTCACTTATTTCCTGTCACTAGATCCTAGGATTCCTGGATGGAGGGCCTACTCAGAAACCTACTATCCTACAATTCCAATTTGGAGGAACCCACTAATCTATAAACTAATTAATTTCCCTTTTGGATAGTTCATTTTTGTAGAAAACTTTTCCTTACCTTACATCAAATCTAAATTTCCCTCTCTATCATTTCCAACTTGTTTGAATTCAATTCACTTTAATTCAGTTCAAAAAATATTTACTAAATAACTACTTTCTACTATGTTCTCAACATGCAAAATCTCAAAGAAAAGGATTCTTGAACCCAAAGTCTTTACATTCTTCTTTTGGTGGTGTTGAAAGGAGAAGGACATATAACATGCACAGAGGCAAGTCCTTGGATACATCAACAATAATTAATTTTTAATTTATTTAGCTTTTAATTTTCCCCTGATAAAATATAAAAAAAATACTTAACATTTGTTTTTAATACTTGGAGTTCCAAAAATTTCCTCCGTTCCTCCATCCAAACTCCAGTTCAATTGAAAAAGCAAACAATTGATAAAGGTTACAAATTTGTAGTCATGCAAAACATTTCCATAATAGTTTTGTTATAAATGAAAACATACCTCTCTTTTTCCCCCCACAAAAAAAAAATAACTTCAAGATAAATAAAGTAAAAACAAGTGTGCTTCAATCTGTGTTTAGATACCATTAGATAATTCTCTGGGGAAGGATAGCATTCTCTATCATAAGTCATTCAGAATCTTGGGTCAGAGTCTTGCTGAGTAAAATGAAGTCATTCCAAGTTGCTCATATGATATTGCTCCTGCTTTGTAGACAGTATATTTATTTCACTTTGTTCAATTCATATAAGTCTTTCCTATAAGTCCTATGAGAACATCTTGCTCATGATTTTTTATAGCAGAGTGGCATTCTATCATATTCACATATAACTTTTTGTTCAGTCACTCTGCTACTAATGGACATGCCCTCAATTTTTAAGACCCTGGGGCAAGAAATAGCTGCTATAAATACCCTTGTTCTTATAGGTCCTTGTTCGTTTTGCTTTTCAAATTCAGGCATAGCTATGGCATGCATGGTTTCAGAGCCCTTTTGAGTATTGTTTCAAATTTCTCTAGTATGATTAAATAAGTGCGAAATTCCAACAAAAGTCCAACAATGTCTCCCTACATTCGTTCCAAAATTTGTCATTTTCCTTATTTTGCCTTATTAGTCAATCTTATAGGTATAATGCAGTTTTGACTTGCATTTTTTCAATCTATACTGTTAGAAGTTTTTGTAGGTTTCTGCCAGGCAAATGGGGTTAAGTGGCTTGCCCAATGCCACACAGATAGGTAATTATGAAGTGCCTGAGACCGGATTTGAACCCAAGTACTCCTGATTCCAGGGCTGGTGCTTTATGCACTGCAACACCCAGCCTACCTCAGAACATTTTTAAAATATGACTACAGATAACACTGATAACTTCACCTAAAAACAATTTATATCTTTTGATCAATTATTAATTGGGGAATGGCTCTTATTTTTATAAATTTGACTCAGTTTCTATGTTTAAGAAATGAGGCCTTTGTCAAAGAAACTGGTTTCAAATTTTTTTCACAGCTGCAATTCCTAATTGTATTTCCCTTCATCCTTTTCTCCCAGGTATGTTTGTTTATTTTATTCTCTCTCCCTTGTCAACCTGTCCTTCCACAAAAGTGTTTAGCTTCTCCTAGCTAGGTACTCCTCCAATCTGCCCTTCTTTGTATTATTCTCTTCCCCCTTTTCTTATCTCCTTTCCCTTTTACTTTTCTCTAGATTAAGATATATTTCTATTCCAATTGCATGTCTATGCTGCTTTCTCTGTGAGCCAATTTCTGTAAGGTGTATTCATTCTCCTTTACTTCCCCTTAGCTCTACTCCACTGTAAAAGCTTTTTTTCTTGCTTTTATGTGAGATAATTTATAGCATGATTATAACATTCTATCTTCCCCTTCAATTTCTCCCACTATATTCCTCTCTCATCCTTTAATTTAATTTTTAAATATCATTACATCATATTTAACTCTTATCTGTGCCCTTTTCCTAGGATAATAACCCCCCTAACTGCCCTGATTATAAGAACATTTATATAAGTTTTTCATATCATCATCTCATGTGGGAATGTAAACAGTTCACCATCATTATGTCATTTATGATTTCTGTTTTTTATTTTGTTTTTTATGCTTCATTCATATATGTCTTGTATTTGATGACCAAATTTTTTGATCAGCTCCAGTCTTTACATCTGGAAAGTTTGAAAGTCCCCTATTTCATTGATTGTAAATCTTTTGTCCTGAAAGAGTACATTCGGTTTTCCTGGATAGTTGATTCCTTGGTAATCCAAGCTCTTTTGCCTTCTGCAATATTCCAAGCCTTATGATCCTTTTTGAAAGCTGCTAAATCTTGAGTTATCCTAGCTGGCTCAATGATATTTGAATTGTTTCTGGCTGCTTGCAATATTTCTCCTTGACTTGGTATTTGGCTTTAATATTGCTTGGAGTTTTATTTGTGGATCTTTTTTGGAATGTGATTAGAGTATCCTTTCAATTTTTATTTTACCCTTTGGTTCTAGATGATCAGGGCAGCTTTCCTTAATAATTTTTTGGAAGATGATGTGTGGGTTCTTTGCTTGGGCATAGCTATCAGGTAGTCCATTCATTTTAAAATTGTATTTCTTGTATCTATTTTACCAATCAGTTGTTTTTCCAGTGAGATAGTTCACATCTTGTATTTTTTTCATTCTTTGAATTTTATTTTATTTTTTTCTTTGTTTCTCAAAAAGGCATTACCTTGGACAAGTCACTTAACCCCATTGTCTTGCAAAAAAACAAAAAAACACAAATAAAGAAAAAAGGCATTAGTTTGCATTTGCTCAATTAGACATTTTAAAGTTATTTTTTTAGTCATCTTTTTTATTTCCTTTACCATTTCCTTTTTAAGGAGTTTTTTCTTTAGTGAATTTTTGGTGCCTCTTTTGCCATTTGGTTATCTCTTCATTAACACATTTTTTTTTTCTCAATATCTATTTGTATCTCTTATGTTTGGGCATAGTCTTGTTTTTAAGGTAGTATTTTCTTCAGCATTTTTGTGTCTACTTTGTAAAGAGGCTGACCTGTCTTCCATGATTTTCTTCCGTCACTTTCATTTCTCTTCCCAGTTTTTTCTCTACCTCTCTTATTTGATTGCCAAAATCTCTTTTTAGCTCTTCTATGATCCAAGACCAATTCATATTTTTCTTGGAGGAATAGCATATAGGAGCTTTGCCTTTGTTATTTTCTTCTGAGTGTGTGCTTTGATCTTTCCTTTCACCATAGTAACTTTCTATAAGATTTTTTTCTATTTGTTCAATGTCTGAGTCTATAACTCGATTTTGCTTTTGTTAAAGTAGGTTTTTGCTTTCAGGGAGATAGGTGAACTGTTCCAAGCTTCTGAGGTTTTGTTCAACTACTTTTTTTTTTTTTAGATTTTTGTAAGGCAATGGGGTTAAGTGGCTTGTCCAAGCCCACACAGCTAGGTAATTATTAAGCGTCTGAGGCTGGTTTTGAACTCAGGTACTCCTGATTCTACTGTGCCACCTAGCCGCTCCTGTTCAACTACTTTCAAAGATACTTCTAGGAACCTGTAAATTTTTAATTCTTCCAAGATGATATGATCTGAGACGTGATGTTTACTACTTTTCTGGCCAGTTCTTTGGTCTGTAAGAACTCTTTTCTACCTTAGAACTGTAAGGAGGATCCTTGCTCCCTTGTGGCTTCTAGCTCTGATGTACTACTGCTCTTCTTTTCCCTAGGACTGTGACCCAGATCCAAGTATGAGCAAATCAACAGATTCCTGTTAGGTGGCAAAGAGACCCCTTTATAATCTATGTACTGAAAGTTCCAGTAGCAGCTGTTGCTCACAAGTGACTCCCAAGGTCTACTTCATATGCTGGGGCCAGGGTTGCCCTAATATGTACTCTGCTGGACTCCACTCCACTTTCACCTTGTTGTGGCAGACGTTTCCTGACAATATTCTGAGATGTCTTTTATGTCTCATGGCCTGAGAGGTCTGGAAACCCACTACTACCTCTGATTCAACCTTCTCACCATCTGTTTTTGGATTTCTGGTGGCCAGTCTGTGCTGGCATGACCTGCTCTATGTCTGCTCTCACCCTGGTACAACAGACAATGCTTGCTAACTTGTAAATTATCTTGAATAGAATTGTTTTAATGTGTTTCTAAAATTTGTTTCATTATTTAAAGTTATTTGGAGATGTTTTGAGGAGAGCTCAGGAGAGGCCCTGTCTTTACCATCTGGGATTTGACCTCCCATCCAAAATAAATATTTAAAAAAAGAAATTTTCAGGATGGCTAGATGGTGCAGTGGATAGAGCATTGGCCCTGGAGTCAGGTGTACCTCAGTTCAAAACCGGCCTCAGACACTTAATAATTACCTACCTGTGTGGCCTTGGGCAAGCCACTTAACCCCATTTGCCTTGCCAGAGAACCCTAAAAAAAAGAAATTTTCATAGTAAGAGATCAATAACAATTGAAAAGATCAGTTTATACATACTTCGAGTAGGAACTAATTCCCAAATTGTTTCTTGAGTGATGCTTGAGATTCCAAGAAATAGAAAATGAGAGAGCCTTGTAAACAATCGAAGATTTTCAAGTTCATAGGTATGCCAAAAAGGCAAATTCCAATCCTAAATTGCCAGCATGTTTTTTCTTGTATCCAGATTCCTCATATTGAATGTGGAGTATTAAGAAATTCTTTTGGGACAATGTATTCTTATTTAGATTGCTAGTTTATTAATCTATCCAGTAATTTGGATTAGGTTCAGTGATTCACTATATAATTTAAATACTAGGATCAAAAAGCTCTAAGTGCAGAGGGATTCATTAACAAATTGTCCACTCAATCACTTTTCCCCTACAATAATTGATGAGAGCCTTCTACTCAGTTTTAGAGGAGCTGTGATTTTCTTCAGTATCAAGAGAAGGTATCCTTAAATGAAATAACATTCACATGGAGTAAAGTTTCCAAATTAGGATGGAATTTTTGAATCAAGTACAATGAGAGACATTTCATGTTTTGTCAATTTTCTTTAGGAAGATTAATTTGAAGTAAATTGGAAGAGGTGTGAATGAGCAAACTAACTATACAGAAATTTAACAGTAACTCTCAATGCAAACAATAAAAATTTTTATTTGGGGAAATCTTGTTTCTGTACAAGTATAATAAGATTTCAAGTTGTAAAGAGTAGACCATCTAATATAGTTATTTAGTGACACTGCTGTTTTTCTATCTTGCTTTATTCTTCCTTCAGTATTAGCCAATGTTATTTTTTCTAATTTGATCTGTTTCACAAAGCAAGAGAAGATGAAGGATTTTTGTATTTAGATTATGAGATTTCAACTTTAGTTTAGGAGCTCTTCAAGGTCAGGGACTGTCTTTTACTCTTCTTTGTATCACCAGTTCTTACCACAGTGCCTGGTATTGATTAATTGATTCAACTGACTGATTGATAGACTCAAAAAGTTGGAAAAAGTCAGGAGAAAGAAAACAAAATTTGACTCCAAGAATCTGGACTGAAATCTTGATTCTGCTATTATTGTGTGATTTTAAGCAAGGGATTTAATTTCTCTAGAACTGAATTTCTCATCTGTAAAATAAAAGTGATGGATAAGAAGAAGTCTAAGATATTTTTGAACTCCAATACTGTGATTACTACAGGAAGTAACACTGAATAAATCAATCTTTGCTGAATTGAGCAGAACTGAATTGAATGGAAATAACAACAACAACCACAACAACAAAAATAAAAAAGATAATTACCTGTGGAATACAATGATGTCATACTAATGAAGGTCCAAGCATTGGTGTTTCCACTGGAAAAAGCAAATAGGAAAAACAATCATGTTGACATTAATACATATTATTTCTGACCTACCCTGATGGACACATATGTCATCCTCTGGTACTAGTCCTAGAAATGAGTCTTTGTACTTAACCAGACTGAACAGTCCTTATAAGAACTTGATATCCCCAGTTCTAAGATGTATCACATTTCAGTTAAAGGTCTCAATTAGGCATTTAGGGAGTCATTTGGATCTGATTAGATTATTCAATTTTAGATTTGGAATGAGGAGTCTGAGGTTACCTAATTCAATCTTTTATTTCTATGGCTGTGGAATCTGAAACCAAAGGAATAATTATCCCAAGCAGCATAGGTAGTGAAGGTTAGAGTTGGCTATGGAAACTGGAACTTCAGAATCTTGACCAAGAGTCACTGTAGAAGACAGAGAAATGCAACCTAGTGCTGTATAACATTTAAGATTTCTTGTCAATACAGTATCACCATTTTCATAATAAAAAATGTTATTTTGTTAAACTACATAAAATTATAGCAATTCTGGTTGAAAAGCATATATTTGGACACTATTGGCACATATAATGTATTAATTAATTATAATTTATGTATTTATTTAATAAATAAAATGAATTTAATTAATTTATCACTTATCCAACGTCTACTACCTTCAGATATGACATATTACAGAAAATAATAACATTTTAGATATAACTTTTAAAGAAGATATTTTCCATTAAATATTATCTTTACACATTAAATGTACCACCATTTGCAATGTCATTGTCATAGAATATATCAATGAAATGAATGACTTTGGCTAAATTATAAAACCTCTGATTAGAAAATGTTAAAATCTTTAGGTTTTAAGAGTCATTATACAATTTTAAGGATAATTATAGTTATTTCACTTATAAAATATTGAATGTGAATCTCTAAGAGACAGGAGTGCTTTGAGTTAATTGTGGTGTTGTAAAATGCAAATAATATTTTCACAGAAATAGGCATTTTTATTAATATTTTATTTGTTTTCCAATTATATACAATAGTAGTTTATAACTATCATTTTGAATTTTACAGTTGTCCTCCACTTTCCCTTCTTTTCCCTCATCCCCCACAGAAGGAAGTCTGATAATCTTTGCATTGTTTTCATGGTATACATTGAGCAAAATGTAATGTGTTGAGAGTGAAATCATATCCTTGAGGAGAAGATATATTATTAGAGATAGAAAAATTATGTAGTAATAAGATATTTTCAAAAAATTGAAAGTCATATATATAGAAGATATTCTCTGTCTCAGGTATTCTAAAATTGTGTTTGATTATTGCATTGATGGAATGAGCAAGGCCATTAAGGTTGATCATCACCCCCATGCTATTGTTAGGTGCACAATGTTCTTCTAGTTCTGCTTATCTTGCTCAACATCAGTTCATGCAAGTCCTTCCACACTTCTCTAAAATCCCATCCCTCTTTGTTTCCAATAGAACAATAGTGTTCCATAACATACATATACCATAATTTGTTCAGCCATTCCCCAATTGATAGACATTCGCTCAATTTCCAATTTTTCACTACCACTAAAAAGGCTGCTATGAATATTTTTATACAAGTGACATTTTCACCCTTTCTAATGATCTTTTTAGGGTATAGACCCTGTAGTGGTATTGCTGGATCAAAGGGTATGCACTTTATTGACCTTTGAACATAATTCCAGTTTGCTCTCCAGAAAGGTTGGATGAGTTCACAGCTCCACCACAATGTATTAGTGTCCCAGATTTCCCACATCCCTTTCAACATTGATCATTGTCCTTTCTGATCACATTGGCCAGTCTGAGAGGTGTGAAGTGGTATCTAAAAGATGCTTTAATTTGCACTTCTCTAATCAGTAATGATTTAGAGCAACTTTTCATATGACTGTGGATAGCTTTGATTTCCTCATTTGTAAATTGCCTTTGCATATCCTTTGACCATTTGTCAATTGGGGAATTTTTTTTTTTTAATTTGACTCAGTTCTCTGTATATTTTTAGAAATTTTAGAAATGAGCCCATTGTCAGAAACACTAGTTTGTAAAAATTATTTCCCAATTTACCATATTTCTTTTGATCTTTTTTACAGTGGTTTGGTTTGTGCAATTTTTAAAAATTTAATGTAATCAAAATTATGTGATTTGCTTTTAATGATGTTCTCCATCTCTTCTTTGGTCATAAACTGCTTCCCTTTCCATAGATCTGACAAGTAAATTATCTCCTAGTTTGCTTCAGGGATATGTATTTCTCTAGATGTTTTATATTAATGTCAGAATATATAATTTGTATGCCACTAACTTTACCTTCTGAAAAATTGAAAAGAAAATAAAGTGAGTGAAATAGGAGAATTTCATGTAATGTATGGAAGAGAGAAAAAGATTCATGGTCAGGTTACATACTTGGAGTAGAGAATATGGAGTTTGGGTCCTAGAATAAAAGAAAAATGACTTGACCAGGAGGGACTGAGGTCAGGGATACAAGAATTTAGTCTTGTAAGCAAAGATCTGCATGTTGGATGTTAAATTCTGTGGGGATAGAGAAGTACAATGGTTCAGACTCCTAGATTGCGGCACAGTACTTCATCTCACTTTCTTCTTTTGTTCATATTTTCCATCATCTCTGTAATGTTTTCATTTCCCATCTGTCATCTCTTCCAAATTCTTATGTCCCTTAATAGCAGAATAACAATCATACCTTCAATGTGTGGTTGTATTGAGATCATAGCTTTTAGTAATTTCTTGCTATATTCCTGGGGATAAAATTAATAAAAAGCAAAAAGTCTCTGCCCTCAGAGAGCTCCAAATTTAATGAGGAGGAGATGATTGCACAAAAAGGGAGGCAGGAAAACAAAGGGGAAGAATCAGGAGGGATAACTAGCTTCAGGTATTTTGTATGGTGTTGAAACCAGAGAGAGGAGCACAAGTAAAGTAAAAGGAATGGATAATAAATGGAAAACTTAAAAAGATGATTCTGGGTTCTTTGAGTTATCGAAGAGAACCAACATACACAGACATACACACAGGTTAAGAGCTCATGTTATAAAGGATGAAATGGAAATCTTCCACTTTTGCAAAAACTCATGAAGTTTTATATGTATTTATTACTTCATCATTCCTCCAATGTAAAAGTATATCCTTCCTAATATCTAAATATAAAGATTCTTTCTTCCAGGCCAATCTTGAGAATATTAATATTACATATTATATGATTGCTTAAAATCTTACCTTAATGCTGTATCGTGTTATGGTGTTGTATTTGAATTCTCAAAGGGGAAAACGACCAGAAGGATTGTCAAATTCTCAAACTGGGAGCATTGCATTCTCAAATTCTGATAGCTTCTAATCTGGAAAGGGTTTGAGATTATGTCCCAGGTGCATATTCTCTGATTTCTACTGCCCAAGGACTAGCACAGAGGCTCATCACCAGAATCAGTCACAATAAAATTAATATTTTCTATTAAATTATTAATTGGTGACTTTCAGAAAAAGAAAGGTACTGCTACAGTCTATAGAAAGATGCCTACTCCAATGAGTTCCTGGATCCTTGAAATGTATCTGTAGGTTTAATGTACATTAAAAATTACCTTGAGTAATATGATTATATCTTTGAGATGATAAAGATTAGAGTTATTTCAGTTTCTCTTGTCTGCAAATAAAATCAAATTAACTATAGTCCTCTGTCAGCTATTGAATTTTCATTTCTTTTCATCTTTTAACAAAGTATTGGCTTATCAAAGACCATTTTAATAGAGAACATGGATGTAGTCCAAAAGATAAAGTATGTCATAGAGCAAATTTTTTCATTCTACTAAAAGAAAAAGTTCAAGTATCAAGGCAAGAAAATTCTGGCATTTATTATTTTTCCATGATATAACTTTACTGTGAAGAAAGTGTATAATAAGATGAAATGTGCAAAATGAAATGTTAACTGTCTTCATGCCCAGGAGACAAAATCCTTGCTTAAGTGAGGTGATATTTCACTTGTTGCACTTTTTGGTCTCATCATTGTGTTAGCCCCATCTGTAAAGAATATCATTAGGACAAAGTCTTAATTTCCTTCTTACTTCTAATTTAAATACCATTTGTTCCTTAAAATATGGTAGCGTGTATATTCATTCTGAGTTGAAATACAGGTATTTTGCTTTTTTTAAAACTATGCCTCAAATCAATCTAAGGCTTTGTCATTCTGAGTCCCGTATTTTCCATTTATACTGTAATTTTTATTCCAAGATATATTTTCCTCTTTCTCTATAATTTGTTTACATAGAAAGCAGGGTAATGAACTGAGAATCAGGTTAGAACTTTAATAGCTTTTCTCAAAAAGGATTTGTATAAGGCTAACACTAAACTTTGACAAATTAGGATGATTACAGACTCTTGATGTTGGAGGGATCTGCTATTTAGGTCAAAGATTAAAGGCTGTGCGGGGAGGATTGAGGAGCAGGGAAGCAGTAGTTCTTTTTATTCCCAATTAAACACATATTGAATGATTATGAAAATGTAATCATCTCATAAATTTTCCTAATGTCTCCAAAGGCAGTCACTAGGGCTTCACCTTTTACCTTCTACACAGTTGTTAGGGTGAGTGCTCTTTTTGGGGGGAGTTATTTATTTTCCCTTCAAGACTTTCATTTATATTGATAAACACTAGATTTCATATTTTAAATTATTTGAGCCTGAGGATCAGGGAGGAAGAAAGAATAGAAGGAGAGCAGAGGGCTCTTTATGGACAAGCTTTACTAATTTCCTTTGAGGATTCTAATTGAAGACTCTATTAGTGGAATCCTAGAATAAGTGTACAACAGAGATATTAGGGAAGACAATCAGAATTTTACATCAAGCCACCTATATGTTAGTGAGGTGAGTGCTTTTCCTGCATCTTGTGAAGGATCACATATTGTACTTTATCATTTATCTTGTTTTGTCACTCCCATCACTGTAATATTAATAGGAAAGTATACAACTTTAGATTCATATACTACTAGCCTCATAGTCCATACAGACTTTGAGCAGCACCTCTAAAAATGCCTTCAAAGCATCACTACTCCATCTCAACCCACCCACTTCTCTCTTTGTCTCTCTCTCTCTCTCTCTCTCTCTCTCTCACACACACACACACACACACACACACACACACACACACACAAACCCTCCTCTTGAGAAACCACACAATGGGCTACAAATTAGACTCCTAAGGATGAAGTAAGTCTCCTCATAAAATGTACCCTGAATAGACCTTTCAAATTGAATGAGGAGATAGTCTAAGTATTCCAAGATATTGTTCTGATATATAAATACCTTCATGGCATTTCTTTACTCTTTCCCAGTAACAATTGGAAAATTCTTCAAATTGTCCTCACTTATTATTTTTTCTTCCAAATGAATTCACAAGCTTGAAGAGTTCATTGATGTTTTATAGTATCCTACAAAAAAAAAATTTTTAAATAAATTACAAAGGTGTGACAATAGATGAACTGACATATTTAAAAATTATTCTTTTGAGACTAACTTTCATAATATTTTTATATCAGTTTTGCTGTATTGAATGTTATAGTCTTTAGAAGAATATACGTTAAGAGCATAGATTTTAGCTAAGATTTTCCCTTATAAACTTTTCACTGAAAATTGTCTTCATTATTAACAGCTAAACATTTAGCTCCTTTCTCTGACTGATGATGGAAAGTTGACCCATAAATGTAAAAAAGAACTTTGTAATATACACAGTTTGCAATAATACTAGGACTTTGAGAATTACAAGATACACATGTATTTATATTCTTTATTCCAAATCCCTTGTGGTGATAAGGCAGATGCCAAAATATAGTTACTACACATTTTAAATTTAACTCACTGGGGGACAATCATAAAGAGTTTACTGGGTGCTTTTCTACAAGTGTAGCAAAGTTCTACAAATTAATTTTCTGTAATGATTATTAATTGATATCAATTGATAACTTTTCAATTAACTTTTAGAAAAGGGATCAAAGAGTAAGAATAAATGTGGGCACACACTCACTGACTTCCCAAAAATGTCTATATTGTCATTAAAAAGTATATATAGAATTTGTGGGCAAGTTAGCACAAATTTAGAAAGCACATGTGGCAAAGCATTAATGCATAAATGCAAGTGATTTGCTAGAATCTTCAAGAGGTTCCCCTTAGATAAAGTATGACATTTTTCTGAGCATTTTGTTGATGTTTGCATTTGATTTCTTTGTCTTATCCTTACCATCCTGGGCTACTGGTGTAGGTGTAAATGCTATCATCACTTCAGGTCTTAAGTGGACACTGTTAGGATGTTAAAGAACATGAAAAAAGTCCAAATCCTCTGGACCCTTTTCAGTTAAAGGGTCATTATTCAACCAAGATGTAGAAGGAAATTGAAAAGAGCAAAACTTAGGATAAAGAATTCTTTTCATATTTTTCCCTACCCTTATAAATATTCCTTACCTGTAATTTTGTTTCCTTATCCTTCCACAGTTTTTTTTTTTTTTTTTGGTTTTTGGTTTTTGGGTTTTTTGGTGAGAAGCTTCTACTAGCCTTGTTTCATCTCCCTTATCCACAGTCACTCTTACAGGCTATGTTACTGATTTTTATCTTATCTTGGAATATCCTTCATTGTCTGATACCTTCTTACCCTGTAATATCCTATCACCATGATAATCCCCTTCTCCCAATGAATAATTCCTTTTAGGGTAGGGGTAGGGCCAACTTCAGCTTTTTCCTTTTATAGAATAAGGATACTAATATTTACTTTCCTTATTTAAAGCTTTGATGTGGTGGAAGAAAAATATCATATAAAATTTAAAGTGGTGAGGAGGAGGATTAGAGTCAAGATGGCAGAGGGAAAGGAGGGTTTCACCTGAGTTCTTCCCAAAATTGTCCATAGATGTTTAAATAATTCCTTGAAACAAGACCTGGAGTGGCAGAATTCATAAAAGGACAGGGCGAAACAATTTTCAAATCCAAGACTGTTCATTCAAATCCAAGACCATTCACATTTGGCAGGAAGGGTCTGTTGTAGTGGAGTGAGACTTGAGAGAGAGAGAATGAATCAGCTGCTACAGTGGCTGATCCCAGAATTCTCAGCTCAAAGATGGCAGGGGGATTGAACCCCTGGTCAGAAGGCAGTACCTTTTTTGGCACTGGGAGCAAGGTTCTGTCACTGTGCCCATACTCAGATCTATGTTGCAGTGCTGGCTAGCACTCCAGGACAAGGAGGAGCACTAGCACATCAGTGTGCATCCACTCATAGTTCCAGGATAGAAAAGAGTGTTTGTGGTTCCTCTCAGACCAGACACAGGACAAAAGTATAATAGCAATATCTCTTCTTAAAGCATGCTTCTTTGGAAAAATTGAAAACTTACTGGTCCTTAGAATTATCTCTGAAAACAACTGTGCAGAGCAATGCACCCTGGAAGCAGAACCCAATTTTAGTAAAGAGTTAAAAGTCAGACTGGGAAAATGAGTGAACAAGAGAAAAAATTCTGACCATAGAAAGTTACTATGGTGACAAGGAAGATCAAAACACACATTCAGAATGCAGTAAAGTCAAAATTCCCACAATCTCTAAGAAAAACAACAATTTGATCTCAGGCCATGGAAAAGCTGAAAAAGGATTTTAAAATTCAAGAAAGAAAGGTAGAGGGAAAATTGGGAAGAGAAATAGAAGGAAAACTAAAAAATTGTGAAAAGAGAATCAACAACTTGGTAAAGGAGGCACAAAAAATACTAATGAACTTGATACTTAGAAAAAAAAGAATAGCACAAATAGTAAAAGAGATTAAAAAAATTCATTGAAGAAAGAAGTTATTGGAAAATTGAATTTCCTAAATGGAAAAGAAGGTACTAAATCTTACTGAAGAAAATAGTTCCTTAGGGGAAGCTAGGTGGTGCAGTGGATAGAGCACTGGCCCTGGAATCAGGAGTATCTGAGTTCAAATCTGGCCTCAAAAGCTTAGTAATTACCTAGCTGTGTGGCCTTGGGCAAGCTACTTAACCCCATTTGCCTTGCAAAAACTTAAAAAAAAAAAAAAAGAAAAAATAGTTCCTTAAAAATTAGAATCTAATAACCATTGAAGTTCTATGAGACATCAGGGCATTATAAAGCAATCAAAAGAATTTGAAAAAAAATACAAGAGGAGGGGGAGCCAAGATGGTGACAGGAGATGATCATCTCTTAGGTGCTCTTTCTCAAAACTCATAAAATTATGACTCTAACTGAATTTTCAAGAGACAGAATCCACAAAGGGATCCAGTGAGACAATTCTCCAGCCCAAGGTAACCTGGAAAATAGTGGAAAGGCTCCACTCCATGGGTGTTAGAGGGGCGGCCTGCCAGAGTGAAGGAACTTCAGCCTCTGGAGGCAGCCCAGGGCTCTGGGAGCCACGTCTCAGGGCAGCAGGTGAAGTTTCATGAACTACAGCTGGGGGAGCACTGGGCACAACTTGGGGGATCAGGCATGCTCTGCCAGAGCAAGCATGGGAAGTACAACCCTCAGGGCACTGAGTGAGCAGCATGGCCAGGGTAGCCCAGATCCAAGAACCTGAAGCAGGCAGAGCCCGTAAGCAGTAGGCCCCAGGCATGAGTGCTGCGCCTAGGTAGGGGAGTGGAGAGAGACTGCTGAGGATCTGTCTGCTGTGCCAATCAGCTACCCCACAGAACATTTAAGAAGAGTGACAGAGTGAAAGGAGAAAATATGGTATATGGTAGTGGAGTTGCGATCAGCAATGGCAATGGTGTAAATATATGGAAGTAGCTTTTCTGATGGACTTAACCTAAAGAATGTGATCCACCCATGACAGAACTGGAGGTATTGGAACACAGACTGAAGCACATTTGTTATTATTATTATTGTTGTTGTTGTTGTTATTATTATTATCATCATCATCATTATTATTTATTATTTTTTATCTTGAGAGTATTGCAGGGCAAATGGGGCTGGGTGGCTTGTCTGGGGCCACACATCTGGGTGATTGTTGGGTGTCTGAGGCCAGATTTGGACCCAGGTGATCCTGGCCCAGGGCCAGGGCTCTGTCTGCTGCACCACCTGGCTACCCCTACTATTATTATTATTATTATTATTATTATTATTATTATTATTTTATTTTATTTGTTTGTTTTTGTTTTTTTGCAGGGAAATGGGGTAGGGTTGGTTTGCCTGGGGTCACACAGCTGGGTAATTGTTGGGTGTCTGAGGCCAAATTTGGGCTCCGGTGCTCCTGGCTCCAGGGCCAGTGCTCTGTCCACTGTGCCACCTGGCTACACCTATTATGATTATAATTATAATTTTTCTTTAATTTTTTTCTCTTTATTTTATTGCTCATATGGGTCTATATTTTTGGGGGGATGGGGTATTATGTTTACTCTTATGAATATTTTAGTAATGTGTTAAAAAAACATTTGTACAAAAGAATAAATAAAGAAATGAAATGCATAAAATTTTTAAAAAGGAAGAAAATGTCATACTTCTTGAAAGACATGATCAGAAAAGCAATCTAGATGTCTCTTGAGAAATTTATCAAACTGCTTTGATATTCTAGAACAAGATTGTAAATTGGAAATGGAATTCACTGATTACCTGTTAAAAGATATCCCAAACTGAAAACTTAGAAGTGCCATGATTAAATCCTAGAGCTCTTAGTCTAAGGAGAACATACTGCAAGCAACCTGTAAGAAATAGTTCAGTATCATAAAAGTCATAGTCAGCATAACACAAAATTTAGCAGTTTCTAGCTTAAAGAGTCATAAACCTTGGACTATAATATTCTGGGGTTCAAAGGAGCTTGGATTACAAACAAGAATCACCTACCAAGAAAAACTGAATACAATATTGCTGAGGCAGGGGCAGGGGGGGATGGATAGTCAATTAAAGCTAATTTCAAGCATTCCTGATTGGGGGGAAAAATAGAGACAAATAGAAAATTAATTTTTCAAATAACAGACTCAATAGAAACAGGAAAAGCTAAACAGAAAAGAGAAATCATAAGAATCATAAGAACCTATTTACATTCCAACATAGAAAGATGATCCTGGTAATTCTAAAGAGTGTTTTCATTATTCAGAAAGTTAGGGGTATATATAGTGAATAAATTGGTATGATTTGAATATTGATGTGCTATTAAAAAATAAATTTAAGGGCTGAGAAAGATGAATGCACTGGAATAAAGGGAAAGAAGAGGTAAAATGGGATAAATTATCTCACATAAAAGAGGTAAGAAAGTACTAGCGGGGGAAAATGGGAGAGGTGGAGGAGAACACCTGAACCATACATATTCAATTTGGTATAGAAATCTAATTTACCCTGCAAGAAAGTAGGAACGAAGAGAAGGGGAGAGTACAAATAGAAGGGAGGGTGCATTGGGGAGACAGTGGTCAGAATCAAAGTACGTTTGAGGAGGGATAGCATGAAAGGAGAGAGACAATAGATTAAATGGGGTAAATAGAATGGAGTAAAATATGGTCAGCAATCATAACAGTTAAAACTTTTGTGAATTTCTCTGATTAAAGACTCATCTCTCAAAAATATAGAGAAATAAGTCATTTTTTAAAAATTAGAATCATTCCTCAACTTATAAATGATCAAAAATATGTTTTCACATGAAGTATTCAAAGTCTTTATGGCCACATGAAAAAAATCACTATTGACTGCAGAAATGCAATTAAAATAATATTGAGATACTCTTTGATAGCTATTCAACTGACTGTTAGGACAGAAAGGAAGAACAATACACATTGGAGGGGATGTAGAAAAATTTGGACATTTTTGATGGTGCTGTGAACCAATTCAATGCCATATGGGACTATTTTGAACTATGCTTAAATATTTTTATCTGTTCTTTTCTAGTGGCAGGGAGTTGGAAATTGGAGAATGACTGAAAAATATTTGGTATATGATTGTGATGGAATACTATTGTGATATAAGAAAAGATAAGATATTCTCAGATTTTCTCACAAAATTCTGGGAGACATATGAATTGATGCAAAGTGAAATGATTAGAACAAATAGAACATTGTTCATCCTAATAGCAATATTAAAAGATTATCAAGTGTGAAAGGTTTACTTATTCTTAGAAATACAATTAATACAGGCAAATACAGACAACTCTGAAAGTCTTATCATGAAAAATACTCTTCATCCTCAAAGAAATAATTGATGGTTAGAGATAGAGACATAATTAAATTTTTTTTTGATTTTTAAAATTTTTATCTCGATCTATATTTCTCTTTTACAATGTGACTAAAATGGAAACACATTTTGGATGATTACACATATAGAACCTTATATCAGATTATTTACATTTTCAATAAGGAGAGTGAGGACAAAGGAAGAGCATTTGGAATTCAATTTTATGAAAGAATGTTGAAAATTGTTTTTTCATGTAATTAAAGGAAATAAAATATTATTTAAAATAAATAGTAAAATTTTACTATGTGAGGAAAAAAGGTGTTAATGGAGTAATTTGGTGTAACAAAAAGCAATACATTCAAAGTCCAGCTTTGTTATTTGTCTTCGGTATAAATAAACATCAATTTATATCTCTGCTTTTCATTTTCCTTACTTGTTAAAAAAAATTCTAAACTATACTAATGGCTATTCCATATCCTTTTGGGTTCCCAGATCTGTTACTCAAATGTGAATAGTTCTTTCTCTGTATGTGGATGACATTTTACATTAGAAGTCTTTTAGTATTGTCTTTGTGCTGTTGAGAAGACCTAAGTCTATCAAAGTTGATCACAACACAAGTTCCTTTTAAGTTGTGCAGTGTTCTTCTGATTCTTTTCACTGTCCACAGCATTAGTTCATCCAAGTCTTTCCAGGTTTTTCTGAAATACACTTGCTCATGATTTCTTTTCCTTAGTGTTTAATTTTTTATTATAATTATTTCCAAAGTTTCCAACATTTATTGTTTTGGAGGCTTTTGTGTTCCACATTTTTCTACCACTCTCTCTTCCCTTCCTTCTCCCCATGGCACTGAGTAATCTGATATAGATTGTACATATACTAGCTCATTTAATATATTTCTATATTACTCATGTTGTAAAAGAAGATTAGAACTGAAGAAGAGAAAAAAACAGGAGAAAGAGAGAAAAAACCTAAGAGTTTTAAAAAGTGAGCATATCTGCATTCAGAATCAATATTTTTTTTCTTCTGTATGTGGATGGCATTTTCCATCACAAGTCTTTGATCATTGTACTGATGATGACAGCAAAGTTTATCATAGTTCATAATCACATAATGTTCCTATCAATGTCTGAATGTTCTGTTTCTGTTGACTTCATTCAGTATCAATTCATATAAGACTTTCTGAGCTTTTCTGAAACTCACCAATACATGATTTCTTACAAAGCAACAGTACTCTATCACTTTCATATACCATTCATTCATCCATTCCCAACTTGATGGGTATTCCTCAATTCCTACAAAAGACTTGGCAGTCAATTCTCCTTTATGATGTCTTTGGGATATAAATCTAGCAGTGGTATTGCTAGTTCAAAGGTATGCACAGTTTTATTGCCCTTTGGGCATAGTTCCAAATTGCTCTCCAGCAATTTGGATTAGTTCACAACTCCACCAGCAGTGCATTAATAGCCCAGCTTTTCCACATCCTATTCAGGTTTGATCATTTTCATTTTTTTTCTCATATTAGTCACTCTGATGGGTGTTAGGAGTGATACCTCATAGATGTTTTACTTTTTTTTTTTTTTAGTTTTTGCAGGCAATGGGGTTAAGTGGCTTGCCCAAGGTCACACAGCTAGGTAATTAAGTGTCCGAGGCCAGATTTGAACTCAGGTATTCCTGACTCCAGGATTGTTGCTCTATCCACTGCACCACCTAGCCACCCCAGAACATTTTTTAAGATGACTATAGATAACTTTAAACTCTTCATTTGAAAACCTACCTGTTCATATTCCTTGATCATGAATCAATTGAGGAATGATTAGCACATGTTTTGTTTGTTTGTTTTTTCATAAAGTAGAATGTATATTCTTTGAGATTAATGATTGTATCTATTTTGTTTCTTTATTCCTGGGATCTATTAGCATATCTGGCACATAGTGGACACAAAATAATGTTGAAGAAATTAATATATGAGTCATTTCAGACATAAGAATAAGATTATACATTGAAGGCAACTTACTGTTCACTAAAGTAGTACTCTTTTATTTCATAGCAAAAAAATCCAAGATTCACTAAAATTAGATGATATGTTCAATGTGACATAAGTATTGTGTTAGAGAAGAAATTGGAATCAACTCAGATTCCAAATAAAACATTCAACTCTACAATATCATTGAAGAGAAAGATTCAGAAAACAATTCATATAAATAGGAGAAAAACATTTTTTTGTTATTATTTATTTCTTTGTTATTTTTGTATTGGGAAAGCAAGCTATAGAGAAAACTGAAATACACATTGGACTTTAATCTGAACTAGATCTCTACTTTTGAAGAATCCTAGTTTAGAGAATAGTGCATGGAAAAAGCTTGATACTGACTATGTATAGAATAAGAGTGATTTATTTTTCTTTATGGAAAAGTTGTTTTTATGTAAGGATGTCATATGAAAAACTCAAATCCAAACTTTTTGAGGTATAATCATTTTTTTTGTTTTCAAATTAAAATATGTGCTTTTAGCAAAAATCACAGGTTTGTATTCTGAGAAAAGCTAACTAGGGATTCTTACAGTGATAGAAAAGCAAATCTAATATTGACTTTCCTTATACTTCTGTTAGATTATGGAATTCCCTTAATAATATATATAATGAAAATGATAATAATCAATCACATTTAAGTAGTCCTTTAAACTTTGACTATTTTTGCCATTTGACAATGTGTGAATGATAATTTAGTTACCATGATATACATACTAGCTTTCATTTATCAGTTATGATTAGTGAATTTCAATTTGCAAATTTTTGAGTATTTGTTAGCATACTATAATGAATCCTATTTATTTTTTTTAACTATAAAGGTTTATTTCATTAAATAGTAAAACAAAGTTTGGTGCAAGTTAAAGATAGCTCTCATTCCAACAGGAATAGTGGGTATCTTTTGTAAAGAATCTGATTTAACTATGTGCAGTAAGATCTGCCTATTTGGAGTTTCACAATGGTAAGCTCTTGTAATTTTATAATCTCTATCTCTCTGAAGAGTATTTTTGTTAATCCTTACAATACCCAATTGAGAAATGTTTTGTTGTCATTTTATAGATAAGGAAGCTCACATGCTAGGATACTGAGCACTTTTCAAAGACTCTAGGTAATGTTCACCTCCTATAATTTGACTTTCAGACTGTACATGCAAATTTTCCTAGCTCTCTCTCTCTGTCCCATGCTTTTCCATGAATACTTTTTTGATTTATATTTGATTTTCTGAAATCATGTGTTCCCCCCTTTCCCCCCCCCTGTTCCTTCTCTAATTGTCTGTTTCTGCATGTTCATCTATCCTGGAAGACAAAAGTAAATGATGAAGAATCTGCTTATTCTGATCAAGAGGATTTTGGTCTTGAAATTAAAAACAAACAAACAAACAAACAAAAAATCATTTTGTACCTAGTCTGATATTTTAGCATCTCTGATTAAATCACTTTCTTTCTTAAATGCATCAGATAAATGGGAACAATACTGTTTCTGCTTACTGCATGATTATATCAGCATTTCTAATCTATTCTTTCTTTGACTCTCCCTCCTCCCACTCCCCTTTCTGTCTGTCTATCTGATTTTCTTTGTCTTTCACTGTTTTTGTCACTATTTCTCTTTGTCTTTCTGACTCCTTCTCTCAGCCTTGGAATTTCTCTTTCTTAATGCTTCTTTGTAGATGTTTCTGTCCCTTTTTCAGATTGTTCTTCACTTTCTCTTTCTGCTCCTCCCTCTTAGTTCTTTATTCATAGGTTGCCATAAGCTATTGTGTAATAAAGGCACCTCAAGAGAAAATGATGTTAAAATGTTCTAAATCAATGCAAAATTTTAGTTCAACCAATCATTCACTGGAAGAACAAATGTTTAAATTATTTTCTTGAGATGTGATAGACATCAGATTATTCCCTTTGTATGTTAACACTTTCTATATCCTAAATGAATCAAAACAGAGGCAAAAGACATATATAAATATATGTATGACAATTCTTTTTATATTATCTAAAAACTCAAGGAATCCCCTATAGGTGAATGGTTTAACAAACTGTAGTATATGAGTATAATTACTATCATCATCTTAATCAATTCCTTAGGGTTCCAATCATCTAACATTCTCTAACAAAGAACTCCTTCACTGCCATCTAAATTCATTTTGTTGTCTTCATCAATTAAATCTTATGCTTCTTGAAATCAGACAATATCTTCTTGTAGTTGTATCCTAAGCATTTAGTCTAGTGTCTGGCACAAAATAATTACATTTTTTTTTATTCCCCAGTAAGACTGCTGAAATAAGTGCATCTTTCCTACTTAAAACTGATCCTGAATATTATTTGCTATTAGTAGAGGGGACACAGAACATTTGGTATGACTCTTGTTGGTATGCTTGTCTCAATATTTATGTCTTCTTTCCTTATTGTTCAGTTATTATGCCTTTTCTTTTCTTTTCTGACATAAGGAGTTGGATATATCAGATCTTGTAATTCTTATTTCTAGTAAACTCTGAAATTGTTAAGATTTAACAACATAAAAGAAGATAAAATGTAAAGACTCAGTCAAGTACAGAAATTTTATCTGATGATCAACATGATATCAGCAAGAAGCCAATAACAAAGGTCTAAGCTTTTCAAAGGCTTATTGGCATCCAGTGACTTGATTTTTGCAGCATTTGGACAAAACTCCATCCAATATCCATGAGCTTATTTTTTTTCATTCTCACTTTCCTTTTCATTTAAACCATCCCCTGAGCAATTGAATGCTGAATCTTAACACTTCTGCTCCCTTGAATTAAAATTGTCAATCCCTGCTGACTCCCTAATCCTATAGCCCATTCTTGCTGTCTTAATCCATCCAGATAAATATTCCTTTTGAAGAGTAGAAACCTAAGAATCATACTTGCCTCAAATTATATTACAAAAATATAAAAAAATAATTCATGAATATTTAAAGAACATATCCATTAGTTTTTTAATATTAATATACTTAGATTTTCCTCTTTCAAATGTGGATAATAAAATTCTATATCTCCAACAGTCTCAGAGGGGGGTAGGTAAACCCCTCTCCCTCCTGATTCCCTCTGCTCATTTTAGAAGAAAATCTTAGAAGCTTAATAGTCTTTAGATGATTAATAACTTCTCTCCTCCCTACTATGTATGGGATGCTGCATGTGTTCAGTGAAGACTAGTATCTCTGGAGTGAAGCCTTTTTAACCTTTTTTCAGGGTTTTTTCCCTAACTTTGGTGCATATCTCTTTTACCAACTTTCATCTGTGACTACAAGAAGATACAGAATTCACAACTGGCCCTACTGTGAGATACATATCTGCATATCCATCTATATCTGTCTCTGTCTCTGTCTCTGTCTCTCTCTTTCTCTCTATCTCTATCTCTATCACTATCTCTATCTCTCTCTCTAGCTCTCTAGCTCTCTATCATCTCTATCTGGATCTCTCTCTATCTATCTCTATCTCTATCTATATCATCTATATCTATCTATGAATCTATATGTATATTTTCAATCAATCTCTCTTTTGTAGATCTTTTGTACATCTTCTGTACATCTCAGGTCTCCCTGTTTCTTGAGACACAATGGTATTGAAATTAGATCAATTAATAAGACAATATTCTCTATGTGTTCAAGTGAAAGGAAGTACAGTTTGATAACAAACTACACTGTGGCCTTATTTAAGAAACTGCCACAATCACCTAAAACTTTAGCAACCACCATCCTGATCAGTCAGCAACCATCAAACCTCCACCAGCAAAAAAGATTTATAACTCACTGAGGACTCAGATAATGGATAGAATTTTAAGGTATTTCTAATTAAAGTATGTACAATTTTTAGACATAGTACTACTGGAAATTTAATATAATATTTAAATATAACTTTTATAAGCACAGTAAGCCCAAAATATATGTGACTTAGTTTAATTTGATATCTCCTTTATTGTGGTGATCTGGAATCAAACCCACAATATCTACAAGCTATACCTATAGTGACTAAATATTGATGATTCTTTCTCTAACATTCATCCTTTCTCTTTCTCTCTTTTTTGTGGACTCAAATTTTTGTCATTCCATAAGAATCCATTTAAAGGACACTTCTGTGTCATGGTTAGCTTTCAACAGTCTAAATACCAAGTATAAATCAATCCCAAGGTGCCCATCACTACTTTCTTAGACTATTTGCAATACTCTTTTAATCAGTTTCTTTACTGTGTTTCAGCCTCTCCTATCCATCTACCTTATAACTGCCAAAGTAATTTTCCTAAGTTAAAATCCTGTCATTATGAGTAGTAATGACTAATAATATTTCACATTTATAGAATTATTTAAGCTTTTTGAATTACTGTGCATTTGCTAACTCATTTAAAGAGAATGGCACTTCTCTGCACAGTAAACTCCAGTGTATCCCTAATGACATCAGGATCCAGTAAAACTTACTCTGATTTTTAATCAAAGGCCTTTGCAATCTGGTTTCAACTTCTTTTTAATTCTTGTTATGCAGTACTTCTTTTAACCTATTCTACGTTCCAAACACATTTGCTTTCTTCATACTCAATATTACAACTTCTGCCAACATGCCTTTGTATAGTGACCTACCTTTTTTCATGTCAGAAAAGCACTGTCTCCTAGATGAAAGGTAAAAAATACCCACAAACCCAGAAGTCATATAATTTGAGTGTAAAAGGAAATATAACATTGTTAAAATATTTTAAATAAATTTAATTATTAATAATTTAAAGTAACATTATTAGGAAATGATAAAAATATTCAAAGATAATACTAACTTTTTACAGTGCTTCAAAGGTATGGAGGGCACATCATATGAATTTTCTCATTCAATAATAAAGAGACATCTTAGAAAGATAAATGCTAGCTTTATTACCTTTTCCTAGAAAGCAAAACTGAGTTTTGGAATGATAAAGACAATTTTCCCATGGACTGGAATTTGATCTTTAAAACAATAGAAAAGAAGAAAACAAGTACTTTCTTTCTTTTTTTCCCAAATTGATATTCTATTTTATATTTCTAATTACATGTTATGAAAGATTTTCAACATTCATGTAAATGCAAATGCATATTTATAAGTTACATAATTTCCTTCCACCCTCTCTTCCTACTTCCACCCCTAAGTAGCAAACAGTCTGTTGAACATTGTATATATATACATTTGATTTTAGCATGTTTAAAGATAGATCATTTTCTATTTGAGGAATTAGGATTAAGAGAGAAGAAAGAAAACCATGAGATAGGAAGGAAAAACAAGAGAAATTTTTAAAAAGTGAATATAGTTTTCATTCAGGTTCTGAAGTTTTTTTCTTTCTTTTGTTTTCTTTTTTGTTTTGCTTTGTTTTGTTTTGTCCGTAGCATTGTCCATAATAGGTCTCACAGGGTTGTCCACACTCTCTGAACTGCTGAGAAAAGCTACATCCATCAAGACTGATCAAATTATAAGTTACAGTTATCTTGGTTCTGCTCTCTTCACTCAGCATCAGTTTCTGTAATTCATTCCATGTTTCCCTAAAATCCAACTATTAATAGTTGCCTAGAGAACAATAATACACCAAGATATTCATATACTATAACTTGTTCAAATATTTCCCAGTTGATGGGCATCCCCTCAATTATGAATTCTTTGCTACTACAAAAAGATGCCATGAATATTTTGGAACATGTTAGACTTTCTCATTTTTTATTATTTCCTCTGGATATTGGACTAGTATTGGTAATGCTTGGTCAAATGTTATTATCAGTTTTATTGCTCCTTGGATATAGTTCTATATAACTCCCTAGAATGTTTGTATTAGTTCACAACTCCACCAACATTGCAATAAATGTCCCAATCCTCCTACAACCTCTCCAACATTATGTTTTCATTTATCATCTTAGTTAATCTGATAGATGTGAGATGGTACCTCATAGTTGTTTTAATTTATATTTTTCAAATCAGTAATGATTTGGAGTATTGTTTTCATATGATTATATATAGCTTTAATTTCTTTATTAGAAAACTGCCTGTTCATATCCCTTGACCATTCATCAATTGGGGAATGCCTTGTAAAGTCATAAATTTGATTCAATTCTCTATATATTTTTGAAATGAGACCTTTATCAGATTCTCTAGTTATAAAAATTGCTTCCCAGCTTTCTATTTCTTTTCTAATCTTGGCAGCATTGGTTTTATTAGTGCAAAAATTTTATCATCCATTTTGCAATTTATAATACCTATTTCTTGTTTGACATAAATGTCTCCCCTTTCCATAGATCTGACAGATAAACTATGTCTTGATCTGATATTTGATCTATGTTATTGCTCTTTATGTCTAAATCCTGTGCACATTTTGACTTTATTTTGATATAAGGTGTGAGATAGAGATCTATGCTTAGTTTTTGCCATAAATATATTCCAGTTTTTCCAAGAATTATTGTCAACAGGTGAGTTTTTTTCCCCCTAGGAACTAATGTCTTTGGATGTGTCAAATAGAAAATTACTGCAGTAATTTGCTACTCTTTCTTTTGAACCAATCCTTATCAACTGGTACATTAATTGATTTCTTTGTTGTTGTTGTTGTTTTGTTTATTGCAAGGCAGTGGGGTTAAGTGACTTGCCCAAAGTCACACAGCACAGGTAGGTAATTATCAGTGTCTGAGGCCACATTTGAACTCAGGTTGTTCTAACTCCAGGGCTAGTGCTCTATCTACTGTGCCACCTAGCTGCCCCCATTACTCTATTTCTTAACCAGCACCAGGCAATTTTGATAACTGATGCTTTATAATAGTTTAAGATCTGGTAGTGTAAGGAAGGCCACCTTCCTTTACATTTTTTTCATCAGTTGCATTGATATTCTAATGGCACTGAATAAGTAATTTAATTTGGGTAGATTCTCATTTTTATTATATTAGCTTGACCTAACCTTGAGAAATTGACATTTTTTCTAATTGTTTAAATCTGACTTTATTTGTGTGAAAAGTACTTTGTAATTGAGTTCATATACTTTCTGGTTTTGTCTTGGAAGGCAGATCCCTAAGTATTTAATGCTTTATTTATTTGTTTGTTTGTTTGTTTGTTTGTTTTCATTCATATGCACATGTATATTTTTAAGTTAGAAAATTTCCTTCCAACTTCCCTTCCCACACCTCTCCCCTCAGTGGTAAACAGTCAGGTTAGCATTCATATTTTGATGAACTTATTTACAAATTAGTAATTTTCTTTATGAGGAATGAGGATTAAAGGAAACAGATGCATAAGAGATAATTTTTAGAAAGTGTTCATCAGACTCTGAGGAGTTGATTTTGTGTGTGTATGTGTGTGTGTGTGTGTGTGTGTTGTTTTGTTTGTTATGTTTTTCTTCCTCTGATGGTGATAATATAGTCTATAATCAGTCTAACACAGTTGTCCTAGTTGTCTGAACTGCTGAGAGCAGCTGCTTCCATCAAGGTGGTTCACTTCACAATGTTGTTGTTGATGTGTACATTGTTTTCATGTTCCATTTCCTTCAGGCAGCAACAGATCTCATAAGCCATCCAATGCTTCTCAGGGTCCAACCATTTATGGTTTCTTATAGAACAATAGTATTCCATAGTATTCATGTAACATTAATTGTTTAGCCATTCCCCTATTGATGAGCATCCCCTCAATTTCCAATTTTTTCACCACTACAAAAAGAACTGCCATGAATATTTTGGAACATGAATTGCTGGGTCGAAGGGTATGAACAGTTTTACTGCTCTTTGAGCTTTGTTTCATATTTCTCTCCAGAAAGGTTGGACCCATTCACAACTCCACCAGTGATGCATCAATGTCTCAATCCTCCCACAACCTCTCCAACATCGATCATTTTCCCTTTTTCTCATCTTGGGCAATGCAATTAGTGTGAGATGATACTTCATTGTTGTTTTAATTTTCTTTTCTCTAATCAATAATGATTTGTACCATTTCTCATTTGATTATATATAGTATTAATTTCTTCATTTCAAAACTGTCTTGTCATATCTTTTGATCATTTATCAACTGGGGAATGATTTGTGATCTTATAGATGTGATGTAATTCTCTATATATTTTAGAAATGAGACTTTTATCAGAACTCATGGATGTGAAGAGCATTTCCCAACTTTCTTCAGTTTTTCTAATTTTGGCAGCATTGGTTTTGTTAGTGCAAAACCTTTTTAATTTAATATAGTCAAAATCATTCATTTTTCCATTTATAATGTGTTCTAATTCTTCTTCAATGATAAATTTTCCCCCATTCCATAGATCTAATAGATAGAGTATTTTTTGGTCTATTAATTTATCTATCTATCCCTCTTTATGTCTAAATCCTGTACCTATTGGGATCTTATTTTGGTATAGGGTGTGAGATGTGGAGCTAAGCCTAGTTTTTGCCATACTATTTTGTAGTTTTCCCAACAAGTTTTGTCAGTTAATGAGTTTTTATCCCAGAAGCTGTTGTCGTTGGGTTTGTCAAATAGTAGATTACTGCAGTCATTTGCTGTGAATTCTTTTGATCCTATTGATTGATTACTGTTTTTCTTAATCAGTATGAACTAGTTTTGGTGATTTGCCACTTTATAGTTTAGTTTAGTATAATATAGTTTTAGATCTGGTAGAGGTAGGCCACCTTCCTTTACATATTTTTCATCAGTTCTTGCCTTTTTGTTGCTCCAGATGAATATTGTTACTATTTTTTTCTAGCTTGGTAAAGTAGTTTGATTGATGTGGCACTGAGTAAATAATTTAATGTAGGTAGAATTGTGATTTTTATTATAATAGCTTGACCCAAGCACGAGTATCTGACATTTTTACAATTATTTAGATCTGACTTTATTTTGGTGAGAAATGCCTTATAATTTTGTTCATAGAGTTTCTGGGTTTGTCATAGGAGGTAGATTCCCAAGTATTTTAAATGGAATTTCTCCTTCTATCAATGACACTTGGATTTGTTGTTTATATAAAAGAAATGCTGATGATTTATGTGGGTTTATTTCATACCCTGCTGCTTTGATACATTTATTTATTGTTTCAAATAGTTTTTAGATGATTTTACAACTATACCATTAGATCATCTCCAAAGGGTGAAAGTTATGCTTCCTCATTGTCAATTCTCTTCAATTTCTTTTTTTTCCACTTTCTGCTAAAGCTAACATTTCTAATACTATATTGAAAAGTAATATCAAGACAGACTCAGAATCTTTTTGAAAACAATTATAAAACATTTCTCACACAAATTAAATCAGATTTAAATAACTGGGCAAATATCAACTGCTCATGGATAGGTAGAGCTAATATAATAAAAATGACAATTCTACCAAAACTAAACTATCTGTTTAGTGCCCTACCAATCAAAATTCCAAAAAATTACTTTAATGAGCTAGAAAAAATTGTAAGTAAATTCATATGGAGAAATAAAAAGTCAAGAATTGCCAGGCACTTAATGAAAAAAAATGCAAGCGAAGGTGGCTTAGCACTACCAGATCTAAAATTATATTATAAAGCATCAGTCATCAAAACTGTTTGGTATTGGCTAAGAAATAGAGTGGTGGACCAGTGGAATAGACTAGGTGTAAAAGCAGGAGAGGATTATAGTAATCTGCTGTTTGATAAACCCAAAGAGTCAGGCCACCAGGATAAAAACTCCCTCTTTGATAAAAACTGATGGTATAATTGGAAGTTAGTATGGAAGAAACTTAGATTAGACCAACACCTCACACCCTTTACCAATATAACATCCAAATGGTTACAGGACATAGACATAAAAAACAATACTATAAGCAAATTAGAAGATCAAGGAATAGTCTACCTGTCAGATCTATGGAAATGTGAACAGTTTATGACTTAGGAAGAGTTGGAGAACATCACCAAAAACCAATTAGATGATTTTGATTACATTAAATTAAAAAGTTTTTGCACAGGTAAAACCAATGTAATCAAAATCAAAGGAAAAGTAGTAAATTGGGAAGCAATCTTTACAACTAATGTTTCTGACAAAGGACTCATTTCTAAAATATACAGAGAACTGAGTCATATTGACAAATGGTCAAAGGATATGCAAAGGCAATTTACAGATGAGGAGATCAAAGCAATCCATAGCCATATGAAAAAATGCTCTAAATCATTAATTATTGGAGAAATGCAAATTAAAGCTTCATTGAGGTACCACCTCACACCTCTCAGATTGGCCAGTATGACCAGGAAGGATAATGATCATTGTTGGAAGGGATGTGGGAAATCTGGGACACTATTACACTGTTGGTGGAGCTGTGAACTCATACAACCCTTCTGGAGAGCTATTTGGAACTATGCCCAAAGGGCAACAAAAATGTGCATACCCTTTGACCCAGCAATACCACTACTGGGTCTATACCTTGAAGAGATGAGGAAAAAGGGTAAAAACATTACTTGTACAAAAATATTTATAGTAGCCCTGTTTGTGGTGGCAAAGAATTGGAAATCCAGTAAATGTCCTTCAATTGGGGAATGGTTTAGCAAACTGTGGTATATGTATGTCATGGAATACTATTGTTCTGTTAGAAATCAGGAGGGACAGGATTTCAGGGAAACCTGGAGGGATTTGCATGAACTGATGCTGAGTGAGATGAGCAGAACCAGGGGAACACTGTGCACCCTAACAGCAACATGGGAGTGATGTTCAACCTTGAAGGACTTGCTCATTCCATCAGTGCAACAATTGGGAACAATTTTTGGCTGTCTGCAAAGGAGAGTACCATCTGTATCCAGATAAGGAGCTGTGGAGTTTGAACAAAGTACAAGGACTATTCCCTTTAATTTGGAAAAAAAAACCCAGATGTCTTATGGTTTGATCTGGTTACCTCTGAGAATTCTGTTCTCTTTAAGGATATGATTTCTCTCTCATCACACCCAATTTGGATCGAGGTACAACATGGAAACAAAGACTGACAGAGTGCTATCTGTGGGGTGGGGGTGGGGGGAGGGAAGCAAGATTGGGGGAAAACTGTAAAACTCAAATTATATCTTTAATAAAAATTAAAAAGCAGAAGAAAAGTAATGGTGATGATGGGATTGTTTGGTAACAAGAACTTTCAAAACTTTTAGTATATTCTTATTATGGTATAGCATGTTATAACTATCATTTCATTTGATCCTAATAATAAAGCTGCAAGCTAAGTCCTCTTAAATATCCATTTTATAGTTGAGTAAAAACTAAGGCAGATAAAGGTAAAATGAATTATAGTATCATAAATCTACCAAATCATAGAGCTAGTAAAGTTTGTGAGGCTAGATTTCAATGCAGATCTTCTTGATTTCATGTTTATTACTCTGTCATTGCACCTTATGGCAGGGTAGTGATGGTGGAATATTGGGTTTTATTGACAAAGTTAGTTATATGCTGTTCTTTAGAAAAATATATTGGTAGTTTTGTAGAAGATACCTCTGAGTAGAAAGATATTTGAATATGATTCCAACCAAGAAGGCTATTTTAACAATCTAGATGACAGATGATGAGGCTATGAATTAAAATAGTATTTGTCTGAGTAGAGAGAAATAGATACATGCAAGTGATTTTGTGGCAAAAGAAATGACCAGACTTGAAAACTAATTGAATATTTGGCTAAGAGTAAGAGAGGAGACAAGAGTAAATGTCTTCCAATTAGATGATGCCAACCTAGTTGCCTGGAAATGTTACTTCTCTTTATGATAATAAGACAGTTCACAAATAAGTAGATTATTAGTAGATGGGGGAGAAAAGAGATAATTATATTTAGGAAATATTGAATTTGAGAAATCTCCAGAATATGCAGGTAAAAAAATTTCAAAAGTCAATTGGTGATGTGTGATACTGGAATTCAGGAAAGAACCTGGAGTTGGATATATAGATCTTCACATTATCACAAAAAGATGATAATTGAATCCTTAAAAGATGCTGGGATCACCATGTAAGAGAGGAAAGAATGAAAAGTGAAGAATGGTTCCAACAAGATGGCAGAAAGATGACAGGCACTCTGTTAAAGTCTCCTGATCTTCCCTCATAAATAGTATGAAGTAAATATCTTAACAGAAATCCAATCAACAAAACCCAGAAAGAAAGAAAAGCTTGGAGAAGACCATCCACCTCAAGGTTTGTCTTTGGGAATCATGGGTGAGTCCAGGCACAGAGGGCAGACTCTGCTGGGAGCACAGGACAGGGTGAAAGCCTGAGAGCCTGAGAGCAGGACTGGCCTGATTACCACAAGGGCAGGGACCACCTGGACAGCAGAGGCATTGGTGGTGGCACTGACTGTCTGGAGCTCCCTGTCAGAGCTGGAGGGTGAGTTCCAACTGGCAAGAGTTGCAGACATTGATCCTCAGAGTCCATTCTTACCTTTCAGATGAAGCCCATTCTCAGAACAAATACAATTAACACCCACCTCTGTGGCAGGCTCAGGTGTGAGCAGCAGAGTTCCCTCAGCTGTGAATGGGGAGAGGAATTACCTTGCCCTGAGGCAAAACCCATCATTATTCAAAGTTAAAAGCATTCAGCAGCTTTAACCATCCTCTTCAGGCCAAGCAAGAGAACCTAAAATCAAGGTTACAGAAAGTTCAGAAAAAATAACCAGTGCCCCCTTCTGGCCAGCCCACATGAAGTTCCAAAAGTCAATGAGTAAAGCCTCTAGGCATGCCAACACCAAACCTCTGTGAACCAGCTCCTCTTCAAAACAAGGTCTTAGGAAAATGAAGAAAGGCCATTGAAAAGAGGGTCCATAGAAAAATTCCTAGAAGGAAAAGACCCCAACTCAGAGGGACCTAGAAACTCTGAGGAGAATATGATCTGGTCAACAGCACAGAAAGAGTTCTTTGAAGAAATCAGGAAGAAGCTTAAAAATCAATTTGGGGGGGGTGGTGAGGCGGCACAGTAGATAGAGCACTGGCCCTTGCGTCAGGAGTACTGGAGTTCAAATCTGGTCTCAGACATTTAATAATTACCTAGCTGTGTGGCCTTGGGCAAGCCACTTAACCCCATTGCCCAAATAAAAAATCAATTGGAAAATTTGGGAGAGAAAATTTATACATTGCAAAACAAACAAATTCTTGGAAAATACAAACGAACAGACACAAAATGAGAATAATTCTCTCAGATCCTCAATTGAGCAAATTCAAAAAATAAAATAAGTCTCTGAAAACCTCAATTGGTCAAATGGAAAACTCTTACAAAAATAGACTTGACTAATTGGAAAAGGAGTTGCAAAGGTAAATGAAGAAAATTCTTCTCTAATAAAATGAATGGAGTCTGTGGAAACTAATGACTTCATGAGACATCAAGAAACTATTAAATAAAACCAAAAAATCAAAAAATAGAAGAAAATGTAAAATACCTCATCAGCAAAATCACTGAACTTGAGAATACATCGAAGAGGGAAATGTGAGAATTATTGTTCTACCTGAAAACATTGAAGAGAGAAAAAAAAAGCCTAGACATAATATTACAGGATTTAGTGATGGAAAACTTCCCTGACACCATGGAACCAGACAGCAAAATAAATATTGAAAGAATAAATTGATCCCCTCTGGAAAGAGATCCTTAAATGAAAGCACCAAGGAACGTTGTAGCCAAATACCAGAACTATCAAGGAAAAGAGAAAATCCTGCGAGCATCCAGAAAGAAACAATTTAGATACCAAGGAACCACAGTAAGGATTACTTAGGATCTAGCTGCATCAACATTAAGGGATCAAGGGGCCCTATACAGTAATATTAAACTGGCTATATCCCCAACTGGGAGAAAGATTCTCATAAATTTTGAGAATTGAAACTCTATTAGAGAGACTATACTTAGCCAGAAGTGATGGTCCCTCATGACTTAGCCATGAGACTGCTATATTCCTACATGGGAGAAAGATACTAATAACTCTTGAGAATTTTAACTCTATTAGAGAGAATATACTTAGCCAGAGGTGATGGACACTCACTACTTTTCTGTGACTCAGATAGAATGATTTACAAAAAATACCTCATTAAAAAGAGGGGACAATAAGGAGACAGGAGTTTGGAGAAAATTAAATGGGGTAAATCTCATTACATTAAGAGGAACAAAAGACCTGTTGTAATAGAGGGGAAGAAGGGAGGTGGTGAGAAGCACCTGAATCTTCCTCTCATAAGACTTGGCTTAAAGTTAACTTACACACACACACACTCAGTTAAATTAAGAAACTTATCTCATCTTTCATATATTAAAAGGGTAAAAGAGAATGGGGGACAAGGAGGGGGAGGAAAAGGGGAACTAATATAGGGAAGTGAAGGAAAAATTAGAGAGGGAAAGGGGAAAGAAAGAGGAAAGGAAGGGGATGGGTTTGATATAGGAGGGCAAACACACTGAAGGAGGCTGTATTCAGAAACAAAATACTGAAGAATATAGGTAACATGAAAAATGGGGAAAATACAAACAGGGAAGATAGCATGGAGGGCAATAAAGAATTAGTGATTATAACTTTGAATGTGAATGGGATGAACTCTCCCTTAAAAACATAAGCAATTAACAGAGTAGATTAAAAACCAGAATACTATAATATGCTACTTATAAGAAATTCATCTGAAGAAGAGATACATATAGAGTAAAAGTATAAGGTTGGAGGAAAATATACTTTGCTTTAGTCAAAGTGAAAAAAAGCAGTGGTAGGAATCCTTATCTCAGACAAAGCAGCAACAAAAAATAGATAGCATTGAAAGAGATAAGGAAGGAATGAATCTATATCCTCCTAAAAGGTACCATAAACAATAAAGCAGTTTCAATACTAAATATGTATGCACCCAGAAGCATAGCATCCAGATTCTTAGAAGAGAAATTGAAAGAGCTACAGGAAGACCTAGACAGCAAATCTCTACTAGTAGGAGAACTCAAACTCTGATTATAAGATTTAGATAAATCTAATCTTAAAATAAAGAAGAAGGAAGTTAAGGAGGTAAACAGATTGTGAGAAAACCTAGATATGATAGACTTATGGAGGAAACTGAATGGGGATAGAATAAACTTTTTTTTTCAGTAGCACTTACACAAATTTGACCATATACTATAGCATAAAAACCTAATGATCAATTACAGAAAGATAGAAATAGTGTCTATATCTTTCTCAGATCACGATGCAATAAAAATCACATGCAATACTGGGCCAGGGAGATAGATATAGACCCAAAATTAATTGTAAACTAAATAACCTCATTTTAAATACTGAGTGGATCAAACAACAAATTATAGAAAGAATTAATTATTTCATCCTAGATAATGACAATAATGAAACAACATACCAAAGCCTATGGGATTTTCATAAGGCATCTACTAGAGGGTATATTATATCTTTAAATGCTTACATAAATCAATTAGATAAAGAGGAAATCATAAATAATATGCAACTATCTGCCAAGACAGACTCAAAAAATTTTTGAAAACAATTTTAAAACACTTTTTACATAAATAAAATCGGATGTAAACAACTGGGCAAACATCAATTACTTATGGATAGGTTGAGCTAATATAATAAAAATGAAAATTCTGCCAAAACTTAACTACCTGTTTAGCGCCCTACCAATCAAAAGTCCAAAAAATTACTTCAATGAGCTAGAAAATGTGTAAGTAAATTCACATGGAGAGATAAAAAGTCAAGAATTTACAGGGATTCAATGAAACAAAGTGCAAAAGAAGATGGCTTAGCCTCATCAGTTCTAAAATTATATTATACAGCATCAGTCATCAAAACTTCCTGGTATTGGCTAAGAAATTGGATCAGTGGAATTAGGTGCAATAGCAAGAAATGATTACAGACACATGCTGTTTGATAAACCCAAAGAGTCCAACTATTGGGATAAAAACTCTCTCTTCGACAAAAAAAAAACTGTTGGGAAAATTGGAAGTAGTATGGAATAAACTTAGATTAGACCGACACCTCACACCCTATTCCAAGATAAGATCAAAATGGATAGACATAAAAAACAATATAATAAGTAAACTAGAAGATCAAGGAGTAGTTTACCTGTCATATCTATGGAAAGGATAGCAGTTTATGACCAAGAAAGAGAGATGGAGAACATAATTAAAAACAAACTAGATAATTTTGATTATATTAAATTAAAAAGCTTTTACACAGACAAAACTACTGTAACCAAAATCAAAAGAAATGTCATATGTTGGAAAACAATTTCTACAACTAGTATTTCTGACAAAGGACTCATTTCTAAAATATACAGAGGACTGAGTCAAATTTAAAAAAAATAGCCATTCCCCAATTCACAAATGGTCAAAGGATATGCAAAGGCAATTTACAGATGAGGATATCAAAGTGATCCACAATCATATGAAAAATTTCTCCAAATCATTACTCATTAGAGAAAGGCAAATTAAAGCATCTCTGAGGTACCACCTCATACCTCTCAGACTAGCCAATATGACCAGAAAGGATAGCGGTTAATGTTGGAAGAGTTGTCGGAAATCTAGGATACTAATAAATTGTTGGTGGAGCTGTGAACTCATCCAACCTTTCTGGAGAACAATTTGGAATTACATCCAAAGAGCACCAAAAATGTGCAATACTAGTACTGGTTCTATACTCTGCAGAGATTATGAAAAAGGGTAAAAACATGACTTGTACAAAAACTTTTATTGCAGCCATGTTTGTGGTAGCCAAATATTGGAAATTAAGTGAATGTCCTTCAACTGGGGAATAGCTTAACAAACTGTGACATATGTATGACATGGAATGCTATTGTTCTATTAGAAATTAGGAGAGATGGGAATTCAAGAAAGCCTGGAAGGGTTTGCATAAACTGATTCTGAGAGAGCTGAGCAGAACCAGAAAAACATTTCACCCCCTAACAGCAACATGTGAGTGATGATTAGCCTTGATGGACTTATGCATTCCTTCAGTGCAACAGCCATGGATAATTTTGGACTCCTTGCAATGGAGAAGAATATCATCTGTATCCAGAAAAAGAACTGTGTAGTTTGAACAAAGGTCAAAGACTATCACCTTCAATTCAGAAAAAAAAAATGTTATCTTATTTTGTAATTTTGCTATCTCTTATCCTTTATTTTTCTTCCTTAAAGATATGATTTCTCTCTCATCACATTCAACTTAGATCAATGTATACCATGGAAACAATGTAAATACTATCAGACTACCTTCTGTGGCTGTGGAAGAGGGAAGCAGGATTGGGGGAAAAGTGTAAAACTCAAAATAAATAAAATCTTTCTTAAAAAAAAAAGAAAAGGGGCAGCTAAGTGGCACAGTGTATAGAGCACTGACCCTGGAGTCAGGAGTACCTGATTTCAAATCCGCCCACTGACACTTAATAATTACCTAGCTGTGTGGCCTTGGGCAAGCCACTTAACCCCATTTGCCTTGCCAAAAAAAAAAAACCTAAAAAGAAAAAAAAGAAAAGTGATGTATGTTTAAGGGTAATTTTTTAAATTCACATTTTCAGACCTTGAATTTAGCACTGACTTGATATAGAACATAAGTAAACATGAATAAATATGAATTATACAATGTATGATATCTATTAAGTAGTAAAAATAATAGTAGCAATATTAGTTACACTAGTAGTAGTAGTACTAGAAGTAGTAGTAGATTATGGAGTACAGATGATTGAATTGATTCAGTTTTAGGGTGCTTGTAGAAGATTTATTCTTAGGAAGAATAAAAAATCAATTTTTCAAAAATAAGAGGCAACAAAGGCAAGTGAAATAAGGAAAAACATAAAGAAGGATTTTTAGGTGAATAGTTTCAAGTTTTTCAAAGGAGAAATGTTTAGTTTAGAGGATGATAAATAGAAGAGCAATGTGACATTAGAACTGAAATAATGAGAGGGGCTGAGAGGCACAGAGGATAGAGTCAGGAGGACCTGAGTCCATATCTGACTCCAGATACTTAATACTTTCTTAGATGTGTGACCTTGGGCAAGTCACTTAACCCCATTGCCTTGCGAACAAAAAAGAAAAGATGAGAAATTTTGGAATTTCTTCTCTGATGGGATAGATAATGTGTTAGAAATATTCTATTTTTTGATCCATTTGCATTGGCATCTTGACATTCAATGAACCGCATTTTCCTCTCAGCTCTGTACATTATCCCCAATAGTTTCCTATGCTGGGGAAATGCTCTTTTCTATTCTCCCTCTTGATCTCCCTAGCTTTCTTTTAGTCTCAACTATATCTCAACTAAAATCTTTTTTTTTATTGTATATCTCTAACTCTTCTTAATTGTAGTGCCTTCCCTCTTGATTATTTTCCATTTATTCAGCAAATATCTTCATATATTATATGAATATATATGAATATCATTTATATATATGAATAAATGTTTATATGTCCATGCATACATACATGCACGTAAATATCCACACATATATTATATCTTTATTGATTGAATACAAAGATTATTATGCTAATTTGAAAATTTTGTTGAATTTTATTGGACTAAAAAATTTATTGGTGAACACAATAGTTATATCTTATATATTCTCTTATTCCTTTCAACAATATGTGAGTAAGACCAGAATAGTAACATAGTAACATGCTTGGGTTTGGAAAAATGTAATTGTTGATAGTCTGTAGTAGTTTAAGTAAAATGAATGGAAGCTTAATAGTTCAAAAGAATGGGAGTTAGGTTATTTGAGAAAACATCAACAAGAATTGGAATAGGAAGAAATAATATGAGCCTGGACTTGATCTAATCAAGGAATGAGTATTAATTTTGTTGATCTGAGTAGTTGATAATAGAATTTATATTGAAAGATAAATAAACATTGCATGTATTTCAAAAGGGTAAAGTTTTTAAGGTGATATTGGTAGAAGGAGAGTCTGAAAATGACAGTGAGGAGCATGGATCATTCTACCTCCCATTTAACCATTGTGTCATGGTTCTTAACGAATGTCCACACATTCTTGGGGCAGCTAGGTGGTGCAGTGGAGAGAGTACCAGCCCTGGAGTCAGGAGTACCTCAGTTCAAATCCGGCCTCAGACACTTAATAATTACCTAGCTGTGTGGCCTTGGGCAAGCCACTTAACCCCATTGCCTTGCAAAAAAAAAAAAATCTGAAAAAGAAAAAGAATGTCCATACATTCCTAGAAAGTATACTTAGGGATGCAATGTCATCTTGTGGAAGTCAAGTTTTAGTAAATTGTGGAAAATCAAAGGATCAAAAGAGGTAGTTATATAAAATGAAATAAGATTCTAGGGAGAAGAAGAAATAAGGTTAAGTAAATTTCAGAAGGCACTGTGCAAAGAATAGTCATTCTTATATTGAACATTGAGAAAGTGAAGGTTGAGGTTAGCAAGAAAACAAGGAAGCATATAACTCAAGTGGGTGAGAGGGGATTTTTTTTCACCTTTAAGGTCTCTTGAATAGAAATAGATAAAGTTGTGTATGGATATTTTCAGTTGTAAATATGTCAATGATTACTTCTTGCCTGCTAAGTAAATTTCTAATTCCTTTACTTAGTATTCTAATTGTTCCATAATGTTGTGCCACCTAACTATTCAGCTTTATCACTCTTTCCTATGTTTTATTTTAAGTTAAATTGCATTCATTCTGTGTTTCTATTATTGTTATCTTCTGTCTTTGCTTATACTGTTCACTATGATCAAAATGTACTCACTCTACATTGTTTTGACTGTTAAATTCTTAACCACACTTTGGTGTCAACTACATCTTGAATCATGCCCTCATATCCCTGCTTCACAAAGATTATCCCACTTCTATCCTATGTGATAATTGATTTTATACTACTCTATTTACTATCATGTATCTTCATATAAATCTTATTGCCCTGATGGATTGCTTTTGCATTCATCAATATGGACTTCATGCTTTATATAAATGTTATAACTCATTCACTGATTATTGTTCAATTAATAAATATTTACTAATCATCTATTAAGTGCATAATATTTTACTAGGCATTAGTGAAACACAATGAAAAATGTGACTCATTTTTTGCAGATGATGATCCTGACAAGGAAATTAAAGTCAATCTAATAAAACTATAGAAAACCATGACAAAATATTATAGTGCAGTTTTGACTACAGTAGCATCTTAATATGCACTTGTGAATTTATTTGAATTCCTTTCTTTATGGGGACATTTAATATTTATACAGGTTTGATTGCTTCTAAAGTTTTATATAAATTTCAACCACTCACTATGACTTCTACCTACTGGCAATCTAGAGTCATATAGAACATGACAAATGCATCTATCCTCTGATACTGTTTCAGATAATTAAAGATCTATTCCTTTTTTAGGCTCTACATCATCAGTTTTTATTTGTGATTGTTCTAAAAAAATATTAAATTCTTTGATTTATAATGACAACAATATAATCCAAATGAATTTTATCAAGTGAAAATTGCAGTGCATATCTTTATATGTTACTTTCCATTTTTTACATTTTACTTTATATATTCTCTTCACCATATTTCTATTATCTAAAATAACATGTTATTTATTGTCAATCACCTCACAAAATTTCCATTAAAGGAAGAATTCCAGGTCACTCAACTTTTCACTTCACACTTGATTGCTTACATCAGTATTTCTCCATCTTGCCTTAGGAGGGGAAAAAACCCTCTAATATTATCAATAGTATCGTATTTGGAGCACCTAAATGATGAGGAGATCTAGACTGGTATTTCATTAAAAATGAGATCTGCCTTCTCAATGCAGGTTGTCACATTCTCTGAAAATTTTAGCTTCCTAGAGTTGCCTAGACTACTGAGAAATTAAAAAGTGACTCATTCAAGGTTATACAGTTTGCATGTGTCAGAAGTAGATGTTCACAAGAAATACATATAGTGAGTTAGATATAGAACCAGCTTTGAAAGTTAGAAGCTGGTTCTATATCTAACTCACTATATGTATTTCTTGTGAACATACATATGTTATGAATTATATATAGGCTCCTAGAAAAATATGACTATCTTATCAATCTAGAAATCAACCCTAATTCTTAAATTAACTGGTAATATCCATTTCAATTACAAATTAATATTTAAATAACTTTACCTTATGTCAAAGGATTACCTCAGGTAACTTGAAGTTTCTTAAATTGTTTTCTGTATCAATTCCTCCAAGAATATTGAATATTAGTATATTTAAAAATGTCCCCAGCGAGAATGTGGGGAAATTTTAAGATAAAAAATAAGACACTCTTTGATTTATCTTGACCTTTTGGGCATCATCTATTTGTATAGTTTTTTAATAGTTTAATCTCTTTTATTTGACACAGGGTATTTTCTCCTATTCCAATTACTCTACATTATTCTCTAATGAAAGATTCTATTAAAAATTGATTTTGTAAACTGTACTGTTCTGTTTAAGGTTAAACGAGCAAAGATATTTGTGTCAACATCTTTATGCTTGAAAACATCTTTTCAGATGCAGCTGTCAGCTTTCCTGTGATAGCTACCAGAGGTTTTATGTCACCAGTGAATTAAAAACAAAATCAGTTAGATGCATAAAAGTCTATACAAAGTGGAAGTACTTCAGGCTCTGGAAGCTTTCTTGAGACATAAGTGAAATGCTATCATCACACTGTAGTGGTGATCCTCATATAATGAAATGTCTGAACTTGACTTCCATTGTTCTTGATATAAAGGGAAGATCAGTATGCTCTTTGAGATTATCTACCAATTTAGAGGTTAGAAGGTGTGTCCTTTCCATTTTCAATTGATTAATACTATCTTTCTATTAAAGAAGTGCTTTTAAACCACAAAAGTAAGGTGATTAAATTCAATTAAATATGTTTTTATCAGTGTTTTCATTTTTGCAGTAAGGAAGCATCTTCAAAATGCCAGACATAGCAAGTTTGTTGTAGTTTATTGGTATTGAAATGGTTATTATCAATTAAAGTGACTTAAATCTTGAAGTTTGCCACATTTTCATTTGACACATTCAAAGATGGCATTCCATGACCAATTTTAATTTGAAATTTAATTGAAGTAAAAGAGAAGAAAATAATTTTTAAACTAGAAAAAAAGCTAATTTTCATTCAAAAGAAGTAGTTTCCATTTATAGCATTTTGAAGAGAAAAGTTAACACTGCCACACGCTCTTCACTCTGAATCTAGTCTTCAATTATTTTCTGATAGCCATATTTTCATACAGCTACATTTGTTGAACACAGGAGATTATTTTATCACATTTTCATATAGGTTTATAAAAAATTGTAAAAAAAATAATATAAACATCATGTTTCCTGGTAATAAATTCTAATTTAAGATGATCTAAGATGATGGAACAGAACTGTGAATGAATCTGGCTCCTTAACAGTTCATTAAAAAAGAAGAGGAAAAAGAGAAGAGCTAGAAGTAATATTCAAAAACTAAAATTTGAAACCAATGTAAAAACAAAAACAGAAATGAAGAATAATGATCAATATAATGTGTACACACAAGCATGGAAGATCTAATATTTAAGATACCATGAAAATGAAAAAGAAGTCAAAAAGGTATTCTGAAGTAAGTATTCATTTACTTATTCTTCTAGCTGCACATTCATTTATTTATTTTGTCCATTTATTCATTTGTTCTTACATGTATGCGTGTATATATATATATATATGTATATATTTATATATCTGAATATATTTAATTATTCATTTACTCATTTATTTAATTTTTCCATTTATGAATTTGTTTCATAGTCTGGGTCTGTGATTTAATTGATATAGGAATTTATATTTAAGGAGACTCTAACCCCATGAAGTTCTGTATCTCTTTTACAATACTCAGTTGCTTGAGGAGGCCCATGAAGAAAGAAAGACTGGAGTGCAAATCATAAGTGAAAATAAATATGTTGTAAAAGTACATCAAAGTAAGCATATTAAACATAATATCTTGTTAAATATGTATGTATAAATTTCATGAAAAGCATATATTTATATATTATATATGTTACATGTACAATGATAATGTCAAAAAATTAACAAAAGCAAACCTCAGTCTTTTAATCAGAAATGTATTAAAATATTAATGGTTTTAGATTTTAATACCATATTACTAGCACATGAGAGATTTAATATAAAAATTTTAATATAACAGAAATATATATATTATATAATTACATAAAATATTATATAGATAATAATATAAAAATTGAACAGAATATTAAAGTTTACCTAAGAAATATTAGAAAATTCAAAGTAACTAACATAAGTCATTGTTTTTTTTCCCAAACTTCAAAGTAGTTCACACACACTTTCTCTCTCTCTGTCTCTGTCTCTCTCTGTCTCTCTCTGTCTCTCTCTCTCTCTCAAAATCTAAAAACTTATGTGCTAGGTCACAATAAAGACATAGGTAAAACCAGAAAAACCATAAAATGCATTCACAGCATGCTTGGAAATTTGATTCATATGTACAGAACTATATATACATATATATATATATATATATATATATATATATATATATATATATATATATGTATATATAATCTGATAGAATGTATCCAAGTCAAAGAAAATCAACAACTTCATAATAGTTAGCATTCATATAGCATTTTCTACTGGGAAAGGCATTATGTTCAGTGCTCTATTATAATCTCATTTCATCCTAACAAAAGCCCTGAGAGGTAGCTATTATTATCTTCATTTGATGAATAAGGAAAATAATGCAAATAGAAATCAAATAACTGCCCAGGTTTAAACAATTAGTAAATTTCTAAGCTCATATTTGAGCTCAGTACTTCCTGCTCAAGATCTAGAACTCTAATCACTCTGCCACCTAGCTTCTCTGCAGAGGAAAAAAATAGAAAATTCTTAATAGTTACATAAAATGTTGAATTTCAATATTACCAGAGCCAGCCAACTGAAGATGACATTAAGATATCAATTTCTTCTACCCAACAGAAAGAAATTTACATACACACTTATTATATGTGGTATGTATAACAAAATAATGGTCAAACTGAGGTAATAGGCAGTCTAGTACTTTGTCCATGGCAATTTTGACCAGTGTAAACATTTTGAGGAGAAGAAAAGTGAAGGAAAGGCAGAATTCTTGAGTATTCTTCAAGAAGAAAATAGATTTACAGCAACTAAGAGCTATTAGTTGCCCATTGATTACATGTGTTTTCTACGCTTGAACTCTCTTTACATATAATTTTATGTATACTTTTGGGAAACTGTTTAATAGATTTTTGATTTATATGAAGTTTTCTTACAGTAGCACTTTAGTAAATAACTCTTTTGAAAAAGCTACTTAAGACTGGATAACTAAACTAACTATATTAGGAAGAGTATTTTTACTAGCTCAGGAATGAGAAAGAAAAAGAAAGAAAGAAAGAAAAAAAGAAAGAAAGAAAGAAAGAAAGAAAGAAAGAAAGAAAGAAAGAAGAAGAGAAGGAGAAAGGAGAAAGAAAAAGGAAAAAAGAAATGAGGAAACAAGGAAGGAAAGAATGAAGAAAAAGAAAGAAAAAACTAAGGAACAATTGAAAACATAAATATCAGATATAAAGGAATGAATAAATAATTTATTGAATGGGTAGTGAAAATAGTGCTGTGACATTATATAATAAAGAAATGTGTATAAATTTTTCCCCTTTAAGTTTATGATTCTTGAAAACAAAACTTTCCCAAGTATCTAGTAAAATTCAGCTACAAATTATACTAATATATATATTAAGTGCCTTGTTCAAAAAGCAGTGCTAAGTGAAGGTCATACAACACACATACACACACACACACACACACACGGCATTAAATCTTGTGTATTCTTTTGAAATAGTACTCTCTTTGACTTAAATTGAAAATCAAAACCCCCCCCCCCATATCCCTTGAAGTTCTGTCACTTTGATTGCTGATGTATTCATTAGTTTTAGCAAATCCTCTTAATTTGATTTTAAGTTAGAGAAAACCCTAATTGGAACATCATAAATAAGACAATTCATTAATTCATTTCTTCATTAACATTTCTCCATATGAAGTCCAAGTCCAAATATTTTAGATTCACAGTTTCAAGAAAATGATGGCTTAAGTAAAAAAAAAAAATAATCTTGGTACCCTTGATTTCTCAGATCTTTTCTTTCTAAATAAAATCAGGACATTGGAAAGAGTCAGATTCCAAAAGTCGTTTGATAGTTTAAAAGAGATCACTATTATTATCTTAATTGTGTGGCCAAGGATGAGAAACTTCCTAAACAAATTATGACACATCAAGTAAAGGAAGAAAAACATCTTGTAAGAAATGCAAAATTGAAAAATTCATTATTTATGAGGATTTTTCATTATTCTCAATGTGAGAGTAGCTGAAGGAAAAGTGTTATACCTTAAGCTGATAGCAAAACTGAGTTTAATAGAAGATCTTTGAGGATTTTTGTTTTTGTTTTATTTTATTTTTTTGCAAGGCAATGGAGTTAAGTGACTTGCTCAAGGTCACACAGCTAATTAATTATTGAGTCTCTGAGACCAGAAATGAACTAAGATCTTCCTGACTCCAGGCTAGTCCTCTATCCACTAAGCCACCTAATTGCCCCAGTTTTTTTTAAATTTAAATTTAAATTAGATTAAGGTTAAATTCCTTTTTCAAGTGTTATACTAAGTGTACAAATAGGTCCATTTAATTTATTACCATAAAGCTGTAAATATCACAATATATTATAGCATTCAAATGAGGCACATTAAGAAAATTTAAAATAATATTGAAAATTGTTCTTTTTTTGTCTATCAAATCCTTGACTAATCAGTATGAATTATTTTCGATTTCACTGGCATCATTTAATTTATGATGCCAATGCAATTAATTTTCATTTGATTTCTTAACAGTTCCTTAGTATCTTTTCTGAATACTCCTATTTTATTTTTAATACTATGTTTTTAAAAATATGGATTACTTAAAAAAATTCTGGTTGGAATTCAAAACACTATAAATCTTGCAAAATGTCAAGTTGCAGTCATTTCCAACCCCCCCCCCCCCAAAAAAAAGCCTGGAGAAATTGAATGGAAAAAAATGAAGGCAAAATGACCTCATTGCAGGCTTCCGAGATAAAAAGGGAATTCAAGAGTTCAAAAGATTTATACTTCTGAAAGTAAACAAAAGAAAAGAAAAATCTTTTCCTAAATATTGGGCTTTGCTCCAGGAAAAATTTTCTTCAGGCCATTATTAGAAAGAATGGTCAATTCAGTTTAGAGTAGGAATGAAAGATAGATGGGTGAATTCAAGATATTGCTGCTTTTAGTTTCACAAGCAGCTAAATATAAGTGATAGAAATTCAGGAGAGATATTAAAGCTGGATATATCCATTCTTATGAATATAGGATGAAATATCTTCTACACCCTGTTGGTGCCATAAACCCATCATATCTTCTTAGGAAAATATGTATATCTGTGTTATAGGTACTATATACTATATATTTTATAAATATATGCATATATATGGAGTGTGTATGTATGCATGCATTCATGTATATTCATTCATATATCTGCTTATATAGATAGGTGATATAGAGATAAATCAATTAACTCTGAAGACATAATTGTAGAATTCAAAAGAATAAAAGAAATTACTAAGTAAAAGATTATAGAGTGAAAAGAAAAGAGGACTAATCTTACAAGGGTTCATTTATTACCCTTGTAAGATTAGTCCTCTTTTCTTTTAGATTTAGAAGATTCATGTAATTAATGTATGATAAATGGTTATTATATCAGCAAATAATACTAAAAGAATCCACCTGACAGATAGAAGGAGCTCAAGAAGAAAATGGTGCCAAAGAAAGAGAAAAGAAGATATCTAGGGGGAAAGAGTAGAAAGTTTTGGAAAAATGAAAAAGCTTAAAATGCATGACAAATAAAAGAAAATCTATCTAATTCATCAATAAAGTGCTCTTTGGTAACTTTTGATAAAAACATTTCATTTGGGTTGTTTGATCAGAGCTCATATTTTATGATAGTTTTGGTTGTGGAAAAGGAAATATAGAACAAAATAAATTTCACTGGTCTTATGATCAATGGACCTGGGTTAAAATATTGATTCTTCTATCAACTTTTTATGTGACATTGAGCAAATTATTTTGCCACTCTGCAACAGATTCCTGTCTGTAAGGTAGAGAGGCTGAATTTGATGGCTTCTAATCTCTTTTTCACTACAAATTTATGATCATTTTAAAAATAATAATTGATAGTGGCAATAGATATGTGAATGGAGAAGAAATATCAAATGAAGGGAAAAAATCAGTCAACAAATATTGATGAAAGGTATTAAGATAGGTACTGGGAATATAAATATAAAAAAGAGATAATCCCTGCCCTCAGGGTTCTCACATTCTTCTAAGGGATATAGAATATATATTTTGGGGGATGAAATAATTAGTAGATCTTTGGACATGGAAGATACAGGGATTATAAGTAGAGATACAGTGCAATAGATTGTCATGGATAATGTAATAATGTTAATATCATTGTTGTTCTCTGAGGAATAAATTCAAAAGGAAGATGGAACTGTAAAAAGTGGAAAAGTTGATGACAAGAAGCCTTCATTGATTATACACTGGTGTCCTTAAAGATAATAGGACAGGATTAAATGTTGCCCGTAGATCTGGGGTCAGCTTTTTTATATAGTGCCAGACAATGATTCATTCATGTTTCTCCTTGACTTGGTAGACTTCTTCTAGGTCTATACCTTTGATAAGTTGCTCTAGGTAGAAGGAAAGTTCTCTAAAAGACAAGGTTGAAGGTTTGGAATAAAAGAACGGTCAATAACAGATGTCTGTTTTGGTCATGTTGACATGATGAAATAGATTCTTAAATGAAATCATCAGCATTTTAATATTTACAAAGTTCTTTCTTCACAATATCTCACAACAATATAAATAGCAGAAATATTATACTTTTGTGGTTTTGAACTTCAGTTATGTTTAGGGATGGGATGACATGACATGCAGGTGAATTGGATTGAATGAGGGGTTATTCTGCAAAGTCACAAGGCTCACTTTCTCCCCGGGAGTCATCTGGTTCAGTGGCCAGATATGGACTAGGGTGACTGAAGATGACCCTGGATGCAAGGTATTCATCGTTAATTTACATGACCAAGGTCACACAGCTAGTAAGTATCAAGTGTCTGAGGCCAAATTTGGATTCAAGTGATTCTACCTCCAGGCTGAAAGTCTATTTATTGTGCCACCAAGCCACACTTAAGTCATTTTGGAGATGCAGAAACAGAGGCAATAAGAGACTAAATGAGCCACTTCTTGTCTTCATCCTTGATTCAAGCTAAGCCTTCATTATATGTGCATTTCTAATTGAAAGGCTACAGATTTATAAATGTCTTAGGTGGAATGAAAATCAAGAATTCTGAAACACTGTTTTATATATGCTATATTGCTATTTTGGCAATAAATCATGTTGAGTTTAATAAATAATTGCATTTTTATTTATGAATTATCATTGATTTGGGTTCTTGAAAATTTTCTCCACTGTTGGGACAATTTTGTCAGAACTGTTAAGTTCCTAGTATTTAAAAAAGTCATGATATTGGCATTATAGGAAAGGTTTGTGTCAGTACTGTTAATCAAATTTTAATAGCATTATTGAAAATTGCTACCAAACTTCATAAAAATAAATAACGAGGAAATACTTGCTATAAATGGGATATGTCTGTCAAATTTTCAACTGGATGTCTTCAAATGGATGTCAGGTCAGATGAATCCATTTTTGCTGGACCTATGTAGAAATGAAACGCATTGAACAGCTTTTTCTTGAAATTGAAAAAATATGTTTATGAAGGTTGTTTAAAAGAGGAAATTGCAAGTTTTGATGCTTAAAAGAAAAGTCATTAGTTTTCTCTAAATAGAAGATTTTCTTGGGAATCTAAAGAATCTCTAAATTTAGTTATCCATTGTGCATGTAGAGGATATATGAATCTCATCTTGATCTGATTGTCTCATGTATAATGCAAATAATATAGATAAATGGAATGAGGGAAAAGGGAAATATAATTTAAAGAAAGAAAAGGAATAAACAATAAAATTATTTTTTGTGTTTTTTTAATTACATGCAAAGATAGTTTTGAATATTAATCCTTTTGGAAACTTTTGAATTCCATATTTTTCTGTCATTTTCTTTTTCTTCCTCCCTTTATATGGCAACAAATAAATATAGGTTGTGCACTTACAATATTACTTAATATATTTACATATTAGTCATGTTGTGAAAGTTCTATTAGAAAGAAAAAAACAAAAGAAGTTTTAATAAGTGAATACAGTAATGTTGAGTGCCTACCAGCTAGCTTATCCTTTATTCATAAACTATGACTAGACTCAGTCCAGCTGTAGTTAAGTTCTCAGGCAAACGTTGAAGAGGTGGGAGAAAAAGATGGCAAGTTCTCCATTTATTAAACCAAATACAAGTGCTTCAATGTCCCCCCCCCCCCCCAGTCCCTGGTCCACTCCCACTTCAGTTGCACTCTCCAATCAGTTAGTAAAACAATGGTCTCCTGCTCCAGGACACCAAGTGCTAAAGGTTTACTTCCTCAGGCCAGTATTCTCATACCCAACAGTCCCTTACATGGAAAGTTTTGTTCTTCATTTCTCTGGATGTGGGTGACATTTTCTATCACAAGCCTTAAATAATCATATGTTTGTGTGTGTGCCTGTGTGTGTGTGTGTGTGTGTTCAGTAGCTTTTGAAATGATCTCTAATGAACCATATCAAAGTTTAGGAAGAAAGATTTTCAAGAAAGTCAATATTTACCTAAAATGAATTTTGTCTGCCTTTAATTGACACCAGTCTCCTACACCAAATAAATAATTCCCTAATTTTCAAATTTCATCTATAAGAACTGATTAAAGGAAGATAGTAAAAGGAGCATCAAGGGAATACAAAGCACAGTGCTGATGATGGGCCATCATAACTGGTTCAAGAAAGTGAAGTGTTAGGAGGAAATGGTAAATTAATTCAAGAAAGTAAAGGAAGAATTCAGGACTAAGAAATAAGGAAAAAGAATGTTAAATTCAAGTGCTGTTATCACCTGCATAAAACAGAATTGAATACAATGCAAATAATGAAGCCAACAGAATTAGGCAAAGGTCACAGAAACCAATTATTTAAACCAATCTACTAGAGATGGATGAATTTTACATTAATATATTCCCTGATATTTTATAATGTATAATGCATAAATACCTTGTTAATTTTTCAGAAACTTTCACAAGTTGCTTCCCTCCTTTACTTAAATTGCATTTTTTTCTTCTCCATTTCATTCATCAACATAATTTATTTATAACTTAATGTTATCCAGGATATCTATGTGATTCAGATTGGCTAGAAACCAGGCCCAGAAGCAGGAAGATTTTAGTTCAAATTTGACCTTACATACTTACTAGCTGTGGGACCCTGGGAAAGTAACTTAACCACAATTGCCTCAGTTCTCACTTGTAAAATTAACTGGGGAAAGAAATGGGAAACCATTCTACTATCTTTGTCATGAAATGAGATCATGACAGTTGGACACACTTGAAACTACTGAACAACAACAACAAAATTAACAATAGCAGCAACAACCACAACAACAAATATAATCTATATACATTTATACTGACCCTGTCTTTTTTCTGACAAGTTACTTTATCAGATAAAGCCTGTATAAGTTTAATATTATAAATAATGTAAACAATTGAAATGGAAATTACCCCAGGAAAATGATTAGGTTATGTACATAAAATGTAAATAACACAGCTAGAAATGTGTGTGGTGATGGTTATATCAGTTGTTTGTTTGTTGTTGCTTTGTGACACTGGCTAAGTAAATTTTTTTACCTTAATCTACTAGAGAAGGAAATGACAAACCACTCCATTATTTTTGTCCAAAAAACAAAACAAAACAAGACAAAACAAAGCAAAACAGCAACCTTCTCAAACAAAACAATCCCAAAGTCATGGATAGTATTGGCATACTCTTGTCCATAGTATCACTAAGTCAGACATGAGTGAATGATTGAACAATAAGGTGAATAACCATATTCCAGTTATTAAATTTTTATGACTCAGTGCTTATCTCAAAATGCTAGATATCTCTCATGTGAGAGAATTTGAGAAAAAGTAAAATAAATTTCAAACTTTAAAGGACTATATAGTGTTTCCAAAAAAAGTTTTAGTGCAATTTTAGACTCCAATTACTTTAATGAATACATTTTAAAAGATAAAAAAGCCCAAAAGAAACAAAATAACTCCTTCTGGATCATCTTTAAAAAAAGACGTTTGCTATTATTAGTGATATTATATTTCCTGAAAGTGACTGAAATGTATAATGTACTAAAAATAACTGAGTACTGATTTAGATAGATTGCATTCTGTCTACTAAAAAATAAAATATCAATAACTTTAAGAAAAGATTTGAATTAGTTATTGATTTTTCGCAAATAACAATTTCCAGTTCAAGTACAGAGCTAATACTTGTAAAAAAATCTAGATGAAACATTATTGGGTATTTCTTCTTTTTTCATTTTCAATGAAACCTAAGTGTTAGAAAGCAAAGGGTCTGATAATAGAAAAAAATGAATGCTACAGTGAAGAATAAATATTTGCATTTCATGCAATACATATCCCCAGTGAGTTTGTAAGGAGAGAAACCTGAGAACAGGAGTGCAATAAAGAGTAAAAAGAGGACAATCACTCTATTGAGTTGAATAACCTCTATTAGCCTTTTTCTAGTCACAGCTATGTAATGTTAGGGGAAGCAATGTGACATGCAGAATGTTGCAAAGGTAAATTGCCCATCAGATGGTGTAACCTACTATTAAGGAAACATTTTAGAAGGCAAAAATATATAGCAGAAACTATTTTATTGTCTATCTGCTTAATTTGAAATAGTAAAAGTTTTGCAAATTTCTTTTCTGAAATTTGAAAAAGTTCAAGGTTGAGGGAAATCCTATATCAGGACTGTATCATTTTATTTTGGATTTATAGTCATAAAATTTTAGAAATTCATATTAAATGTTCATAGAAATTATTAGCAAATATAGAAGGAACCTGAGAGAATTTGCAAAAAACCTTGATAGTCACTAGAGATCTAAGACAACAGCAATAAAAAGAACTACAAATGAGCAAGAAATAACAATGGTATTGAATCTTTAGATAATGAGAAAAATCTATTTCCATTTTGCATGTGAAGAAAAAGTTTATAGATTCTCAGAGTTGAGAGGAACTATTAAGCCTAAATAGGTTGAGTACACAAATGAAAAAGCACTCAATAACACACATAGAAAACAATATCTAAAGGGCAACTAGGTGACACAGTGTCAAGTTTGAATCTGGAGGACTCTTCTTGAATTACAATCTGGTCTCAGAAACTTACTAGTTGTATTAAAATTTATTTCCCTCAGTGCCTCATATTTACAAGGAACTGGAGCAGAAGATGGCAAATCACTCCACTGTCTTTTCTAAGACAACCCCAAATGGTCATCGAGAGTCTGACACCACTGAGATCTCACCACCACCACCAGTTCCACCACGCTCATCACAACAGCATCTAGTTTTTCCTTGGAGACTACTATGATGGTGATCTTACCATCTCTTCAGACAATCTAGTCTTCTTGAAATTCCTGTTAGGAAAGTTTTTTTTTAATTAAACCTTTTTTGTTTTCTTGTTTCTTTTATTATTTTTTCTTTTTACTTATTGTTTACTTTTCATCATTTCTGTTTATTAAATAAATAAATTATAACTGTTATTATTATTCACTTCACTATAATTTCCACTATTATTCCCTAATTCTTCCTTTTGAGAACAACTAATACAACTTTAACCTTAACTAAAACAGCTTCAACCTTGATAGATAACTATCAAACTCCATATAAGGTATTTACCTGACTGAACTTCTATAGTTCCTCTGACTAATCCATGTATCTAAAATTTCTTTTGCTTAACAATTTGGAATGCCATCTTCTACACTTAAATTTTATTACCATGCTATAATATAGTACGAAGAACTGAACACCATTCAGATTTACCCTAAGCCGGACTGAATATAACAGATTTATCATCTTCTTTGTGATGGAAATATCAAAACTTTGATGAACATGTGACCTCATCAATAGGCAATATTGAAATACATGGATACCTTTTTGTCCTACCAAATTCTTGTCAAACTTCCGATCCAATTAATATCCTCTGGGCTTTCCTTTAGATCTCTGTAAAATTTATGAGCATCAATGAAACATATTTGTCTATCAGTAATGGTAATGTCTGATATCTATAGATTAGTATTAGTAGTGATACTAATAATAGTATGTATATAGTACTTTAGGTATTAGAAAGTTCTTTATAAATCTTTAAAAAACAGATGACTTGTCCATAGTAGAATAACTAGTGAGTTTTTGATTTCTTCCTTTGACCTCAGATTTTCCTGATTCTGCATCTAATGTTTATTACATGACACCACTTAGCAACCTATATATTATATGAACTGTTTATTATTCTATATGACATATACCTTGGTTTATTTCGAAGACCAGTTCATCTTATTTTTTGATTTTACTAATTCTTTTTAGGTTTTTGCAAGGCAAATGGGATTAAGTGGCTTGCCCAAGGACACACAACTAGGTAATTATTAAGTGTCTGAGACTGGCTTTGAACCTAGGTATGCCTGACTACAAGGCCGGTGCTTTATCCACTATGCCACCTAGATGCCCAGATTTTACTAATATTAATAGCATATTTTATGCTGCTTCTTTACAGCTCTTCTGAGGAAATACACTGCAATCAATTCATATGCACTATACATCTTTTTAATGCTTTTTGATGCTATGAAGTTTTAATTCTTTAGAAATACTTTTTCAACCATAGTGTCCCTGAAGTTAGGAAGCTACGTAGAACATCAAGAAGTCTAATCTTCACAAGTTTCCATTCAACAATAATTTACTAGCTGTGTTACCCTGGCTATGTCTCTCAACACTATTTACTATGCTTTCTCGGTTGTAAAATGAGCTGGAGAAGGAAAGGATAAACTGCTCTGCAATTTTTGCAAGACAAACCCCACACTGAGAAACAGTGTTGGACACAATTGAAACAATGTAACAACAACAATAAGCATCACTGGAAGAATAATCTTGTCTTTTAAAAAAAGTGGAAATGTATTTTAGGAAAGATCTTGAAGATATTATACACTGCATAATTTCAAAATGAAATCTAGTCCACGTGCTTCACCTATTCAGCTCTAGGTCAAATTATTGTGCATTGGTGAATCATAGTATCTTTCCAAGGGATATGTTATTTTGTAACTCTTTGGCTTGTATATACAACTGCATTTCGTTATTTGGGGAATAAATCTTTTTCAGTCACATGATTTTCATTTGCAATAAAGTAGGCTAAAAATTAAAATGATTATGGCACCTATTTTAAGAAGGTTTTCAGTATTCCAGAACTTTGTGCAATCATCACATCAACCCTATGGCAAACAACTAGAAAACTTCACCATTTATAGAAAATCTCCATTCCATTTGAACTCTGTGCTGAACATTCTTTAGGAATGTTTTATACAATGTTTTAGATTATATTCATAGGGTAATAAGAATAAATTATCTCCATTTTTGCATCTTTCAGGGAATTTTTATCCTCTTTCTGTGAGATATTTTGTTGAGAGACAGTTGTTAAAGGGATAGTTCCTTAATTGAATACTTTTTTTACATCAACCATGTTCATACTTTCTATTTTCTGAACATTTTAGTTGGTTCGATGATAGTGACATTTTATATTTTATATATATATGTATATAATATTTTATAGTGTCATTTGCAATAATTTTCCTGTTATCCACTAATAATTTCATGAAACTTGTTCTTATAATTATTTTTCTAAATTACAAATAAAATTAAAAAGTAGCAAACATTTATATAAAATTTCTTCCCATGTATCAACTTGTTTGCTACTCACCACTCTCTTGAGATCAGTGTTATTCCCTCCCTTTCCAGTTGAGAAAACAGAATGAAAGAAAATCAAATGACTTGCTAAAGATAACAAATCTAGATATCTAAGGCAAATTTTGGAATTGAACACTATTGACAGCAAATCCAATGCTTTATCCATTATCCTATCTAAATGTGTTGTTAAATGCATAGACATTACTGGTTTATTAATTTTCACTCTCTCTGTCTCTTTCGCCTCTCTCTCTGTGTTTCTCTATCTCTCAAACATAATAGATACTTTTTTCTCTTAGTAACTTTCCAAAAAAATAATTCAATCCAGGCACTTAGAGTGATCTCTCAATGTCATCAAAATTGTTGCCTCAAGCACAGATTTCCTCTGTAATGATTTGATCTATTCTAACTGTCCTTCAGTGAATATTTCCTTAGGTACTTTTAAATTTATTATTAATTTTCCTTAGCATTTCCTCACATAATGAATTGGACCCTATGACCTTAGAATCCAAATGTTGTAGTTGTATTTTGAATGATGTTGAAAACTGATTTTATAGAGATATTGAAAAATTTTATTTGCTTTATCATACACATTACAAATCTTTTAATGGAGCCTAAAAACTGCTCTAGTTTTTTTTTTAATAATCATATAATGTGAGACGGATACAGAATTTGCAGTTGTTCCAAACGCTCAGTCTTGTTTTGAGACAAAACTTTTGAACAAAGCTTCCCAAAATTGTACTTATAAAGATGATTATCATGATTCCCTAAAGTAAGACTTAACATTTATTCTTATTACATTTTATTTAATTATATTCTTCCAAGTCAGAATAGAAATTAAGTTAAAATGATAATATATTTTTCCAATCATTCATCATCTGGATTGGAGATAACTTCCCTGATAATATTTTGGTGTTACTCAAATCTAGTGGCTAGCAGATATCACTAGGTACACATTCTACCCAAGCTGAAAAGAACCTTTTGCCATCTGTCCTTCTACTTATATCATCTGCTGACTATCGTTCATTTCTCCAACAACTTCGGAAATTTGGGGGGAGTCTGAGGCAGCTATTGGGTTCTCTGAGGGTTGATTTTCCTGCCTCTAGCCAAACCTATTTCTATCTTAAGAGTATTGAATTCTGTACTTTAACCACAAGTTTTCTGTAGTCAGTCCAGATGGGAATTTCCAGATAATAAAATGATGCTCTTGCAATCTATTTTGCCATGCTCTTTCCCCTCCAGTGATGTTCTTTATAACAATGCCCTCTAAGTGAATCATAATTTATATATTCCCCAGAGGTATCTCTAGATTTTTCATATATCTTAAGTAGATATGTACTCAGTATTTCTTTTATCCCACTCAGCTTTTCCCAGGTGCAAGATTTATGAATTATGGCTCTAGAACTAATGTTCTAGCCTGCTCAGATTTTTTTTTCTGATCCTGAGTCCACTAAAAGTTACTTCAAAGGTGGTATGAAAGGAATGATAATAAATTTTTTGAACTAGTCATGTAAAATATCAAAAATATGCCTAATTGCATAGTAATTTAGGCTAAGACTCTGATTTGTAAACAAGGCTAACAAGAGAGAATTTACCAGTTTTTTATTTAAAAATTTCTTTTGGGTGTTATTTTATTTTTTCAATTACATGCAAAGAAGTTATCAACAATCATCTTTTTTGTAAGCTTTTGTTTCACATTTTTCTATCTCCCTTTCTTCCCTTTCCCCACCTCATGACAATGAGTGATCTGATATAAATTATATATGTAAAATCATATCTAACTTATTTCCATATTACTTATGTTATAAAAGAACAATTAGCACCAAAGGGGAAAAATGAGAAAAAACATTAAATGTTTCAAAAAGTCAAAATAGTTTGCTTTGGTCTGCATGTAAATGCCCTGGTTTTCCCTACATGGATGGTATTTCCATGAATGGTATATTTTTTTAGGTTTTTACAAGGCAAATGGGGTGAAGTGGCTTGCCTAAGGCCACACAGCTAGGTAATTATTAAGTGTCTGAGAATGGATTTGAACCCAGGTACTCCTTACTCCAAGACTGGTGCTTTATCCACTCCGCCACCTAGCCATCCCCAAATTATTTAGGTTTTCTTTTTTGTTTTTTGTTTTAGATTTTTCAAGGCAATGGGGTTAAGTGGCTTCCCCAAAGCCACATGGCTAGGTAATTATTAAGTGTCTGAGGTTGGATTTGAACTCAGGTACTCCTGACTCCAAGGCCAGTGCTCTATCCACTGTGCCACCTAGCTGCCCCCAGTATTTCCATGAATGATATTTCCTATCAAATGTCTTTTAGAATTTTCCTTGGTCACTGAACTGCTGAGAGGAGCCAATTTCATTATGGTTAATCATCTTATAATATTGCTGTTAATGTAATGTTCTCTTGAATCTTCTGATTTCATTCATGCAAATCTTTTCTGGCTTTGCTAAAGTCCAGCTGATTATGATTTCTTAGCACTTTATAACATTAATATACCATAACTTGCTCAGTCATCCCCCAATTTATAAATAGCCCCTCATTTTCCTTTGCCACTACAAAAAGAGCTGCTATGAATAATTTTCTACAAGTTCATCTTTTCCCCCTTTTTAAAGATCTCTTTGGACATAATCTTTGACATGGTATTGCTGGATGAAAGGATATGCATAGTTTTGTAGCACTTTGGACATAGTTTCAAATTGCTCTTTAGAATGGTCATATAAAGTTCAAAACGCCATATTTGTCTAAGAGTTGTTTTAATTTGCTTTTGTCTGATCAATAAAGATTTGGAGCATTTTTTCTTATGACTTCAGATAGCTTTAATTTCTTCATCTGATACTGCCTGTATCTATCCTTTGACTATCTGAGAATGAATTTATTCTTATAAACTTGACTCAGTTCTTTCTATATTTTAGAAGCGAGTCTTTTATCAGAAGCACAAGCTTTGAATATTGTATTTTTTCTCATCCTTTTTGCATTCCTAATAATCTTAGTTGCATTGGTTTTATTTTTACACTTTTTTTGTTTCATATAGCCAAAATTATCCATTTTGCAATTTATAGTGTTTTCTTTCTTTTATTTCATCATAAACTCCTCCCATCTCTATAGCTCTGACAGAGAATATTCCTAGTTCTTCTAATTGGTTTATGGTATCACCTATGTCTAAATCCTATACCTATTTCAAGTCTATCTTAGGATCAAATGTGAGATGTTGATCTATACCTTTTACTTTGGCCATACTAGTTTTGGCCATTCTATTTTTCAGTTTTCCCCAGCAGTTTTTGTCAAATAATGATTTCCTATTCCAGAAGCTAGTCTTTGGGTATATCAAACAGTATATATCTATCTATACTCTTTTGCTACTGTTTCTTTTGAACTTGATATTCTACTTATCTACTTCTCTATTTCTAAGGCAGAACCAGACAATTTTGATAGCCTCTGCTTTATTAATATAGTTTTGTATCTACTGAAACTAGAACACCTTCTTTTGCACTTTTTCATTAATTGTATTGATATTTTGTCCTCCAGATGAATCTTGTTACTATTTTTCTAACTCTGTAAAATAGATTTTTAAGAGTTTATTATGACACTAAAGAAGTGGTTTAATTTAGGTAAAATTTTCATTGTCATTGTATTAGCTTGCCCTAGCCATGAACAATTGACATTTTTCTGATAGTTTATATCTGGTTTTATTTTTGTGAAAAGTATTTTATAAATGTATCCATATAATTTCTGGGTTTGTCTTGGGAGGTAAATTCCCAAGAATCTTATGTTTTTTATACTTACTTTGAATGAGATTTCTCTTTCTAACTCTTGATGGGTTTTATTGGTAACATACAGAAATGCTGATGATTTATGTGGGTTTATTTTATATCCTGCAACTTTCCTAAAGTTGCTAATTATTTCAAGTAGTTTTTTAAGTTAATTTTCTGGGATTCTTTAAGTATACCATTGTGTCAACTGCAAAAAGTGAGAGTTTTGTTTTCTCATTGCTTATTCCAAATGTTCCAATTTTTTGTTTTATTACTAAAGCTAGAATTTTCAATAACAATATTGAATAATAGTTGTGATAATGGGAATTCTTGTTATACTTTGACTTTATTGGATATACTTCTAATTTATTCCCAATATATATATGCTTGCTGATGGTTTTAGATAGATACTACTTATAATTTTAAGGAAAGTTTGATTGATTCTTATACTAGTGTTTTTAACAGGAAGGTGTTCTGCATTTTGCCAAAGGTTTTTTCAGCACCTATTGAGATAATCATGTGATTTCTGATGGCTCTGTTATTGAGCTGATCAATTATGATGACTATTTTCTTTATAATGAACAATTTCTGAATTTCTAGTCTAATTCCTGCTTGAATATAGTGTATTATCCAAGTGAAAACTTCCTATATTTTCATTGTTAATATTATATTTAAAATTTATCACCAGTATTCATTAGAGAATTTGACACATCTCCTTCACCTAATTTTTCAAATAATTTATATAGAATTGTAATTCATTGTTCTTTAAATGTTTGGCAGAATTCCCTTTTAAATTAATCTTACCCTGGATGTTTACTTAATGAATTTATAGCTTCTTCAATTTCTTTTTGGGAAATAGAGGCTATTTAAGCTTTTTTATTTCCTCTTCTATTAATCTATGCAGTTCATAGTTTTGTACACATTCAATTGTTCTACTTTTTGTTGTCAATCTGTTGGTATGCAGATGAACAAAAATAGCTCCAAATTATGATTTTAATTTCCTTCTCATTGGTGATGAGTTCACCCTTTTCATTTTTTATTCTGTAATTTGTTTTCTTCATGTTTTTTAATCACATTAACTAAATGTTTGTCAATTTTATTTTTTCATAAAATTTACTCTTAGCTTTATTTATTTATTTTTAGTTTTTGCAAGGTAGTGGGGTTAAGTGACTTGCCCAGGGTCACAAAGCTAAGTAATTATTACCTTTCTGAGGCCACATTTGAACTCAGGTCCTCCTGATACCAGGGCTAGTGCTCTATCGAATATACCAACTAACTGCCCCCTCAGATTTTTCTTACAGAAAAATGAGCTGTGAAAATTGTTTCCTAGTTCTCTACATTCCTTCCAGTCTTTGTTACATGAGTTTTATTTGTGAAAAGAAAACATTTATTTTCTTTTTCTCCATCTTTTCTTCCTTTTCTTTGTGATTTTCTTTCTCCTTTCCCCTTATCACTTCTCATCAATACAAGTATATTTATGTTTAAAAAGTTTTATATTAATCATATTGTAAAAGAAGAAGAAAAAGAAAAAGAAAAAACCATGAGAGAAAAATAAAACATAAAACAAGTATTAAAAATTGAAAATAGTGCGCTTTTATCTACATTCAGATTCTATTGTTCCTTCTCTGGATATGAATGAGAATTTGTTTAACTGCCCTTTTTGACTTTAAGGACTAGCTAGAGCTTTCATTAAAAGTTGTTTCAGCCAAAGCTCTTGGAGCTTCCTAACTTTGTAGTATTATATTGACTCTGCTTTTCTTTTGCAACATGACTTATATGCACATATATTAAATGTAATTGTACAAATAACATTTACTAGATTGTTTACTGCCTTGACAAAGAGACTGAAGGGAAACTCATAAAAATACATGTAATGTTCAGCCATTCACCAATTGATGGGCATCTTCTCAATTTCCAATTCTATGTCATTACAAAAAAATGATGCTGTAAATATTTTTGTAAATGTGGACTTTAGACTCTTTCTTATGATCTCTTTGTAATAAAGACCTAGTAGAGATAGTGCTGGATCAAAAGGTATGCACAATTGTATTTTCCTTTGGGTTTAGTTCTTTGCTATCCAGAAAATTGGATCGGTTCATAACTTTACCAACAATGCATTACTAAACAAGTTCTCCCACATATTCTCCAACATTGATCATTTCCTTTTTAATCATGTGGGCCAAACTGATAGTGTGGTACCTCATTGTTGTTTTAATTTGCATTTCTCTAATCAAAAATGGCTTAGAACACACAATTTTTTCCATGTGACTATAGATAGTTTTAATTTGTTCATCTGAGAACTGCCTGTTCATTTCCCTTGAGCATTTATCGATTAGGGAATGAATTGTACTTATAGGTTTCACTCAGTTCTCTACATAGTTTAGAAATGAGTGCTTTATCAGTAGCACTATTTGTAAGAAAAAAAAAACTTACCACACTCCTTTTTTTTCTTGGTTGTGATAATCATATGATTTTTGAGAAGTTTGTTATTGATATGATCAATTATGTTGATACTTTTCCTAATGTTGCACCATCCTGGCATTACTGGTATATATATCCTACCTGGTCCCAGTGTATTATTCTGGTGATATCTTGCAACTTCTTTGCTAATATTTTATTTAAAATTTTCCATCAATATTCATTAAGAACATTGGTCTATAATTTTCTTTCTCAGTTTTGGGTCTTTCTGGTTGAGTATCATCACCACAATTGTGACATAAAAGGAATCCCATAGGACTCCTTCTTTTCCAAGTAATTTATTAATGGAATTAATTGTTCTTTGAATGTTTGGTAGAATTCACTTGTGAATTCATCTGACCTTGAAGATTTTTTGTTAGGGCTTTCATTGACAAGTTCAAAAATCTTTTTTTTTTTCTGAAATGGGGTTATTTATTTTATTTCATCTTCTTGTAATATGGGCAACTTCTATAGAATCATTTCACTTGGATTGTCAGTTTTATTGTCATAAATTTGAGCAAAAGAGCTGCAAATTAATTTCTTCTTCATTAGTGGTAAGTCCACTCTGCTCATTTTTGATACTGTTAATTTTGTTTTCTTCTTTTTTTTTAATCAAATTAGGCAAATGTTTTTCTATTTTATTGATTTTTTTCTTAAAACCATCTAAGTTTTATTTATTGAATCAAGTTTTCTTTCTTTTACTTTTATTACTCTCTCCATT